>NC_057803.1:558776805-558895008 GCF_018294505.1 Triticum aestivum | reverse complement strand
AAAGCCACCCTCCCCGCCGCGCCGATACATCGGCGCCACGGTTCGGCGATCCTCTCGCTCCCATAGTACGCTCTCGTAGACTGCCGTCCTCTAGCCGTGCCGCCACCTCTGGCTACATTCTTGTGGAGGCGCACGACGGTCAGCGTCGCCACCGCTGGCGGCGTTCGTGTGGAGATGCACGATGGTCAGCTTCTCCCACGGTACGCGCATTCTAGACTGAGGCCCCATTCATGTCGGTGTAGCGCTGAATGTTAGCTGATAGACGCTGTTAATCTCACTATTTGCCAAAGTAGTTTACTGTTAATATGCTCTGCTTAAGAAGCTTCCTTGCCCTGTTCTGCACTCAATCTGCTTAGCTGAGATGGCATGCCAAGGCCGATTAGTTGCTAAAATATCCTACCATATATTTATTGTGACATAGATTGCCATGGTCTAGTAGCCAATCTGTTAGCTGAAATAGCTCTACACCGTTTTATACTCGATCTTTGTTGCCGTGATGGCCTTCAATAGTTCGACGGCTGTGTGCTCGGCCTCATTGACTGCTGAAACAGCCTGCCATAATTTGGCACTCAAATCCGTTTGCTGAATTAGCTTTACATATATATTGTGTTACTTAGATCTGCTCGTCCAAATATCTTGCCATAGCTTTAGACATCGACCTAGGTATTTTTTTCTGGACTTCATAAAAAAGCATATATGTTTTTCCTATAATATCTAGTAGAAGAACTAATTTGTATGTCTAACAGATGGACATGACTTGGATAACTTCTGCTCAAAGATTCTCCGCTGCATATGTCGAGGGGGTTGAAAACTTCATGAACTTTATCAGAGCTGAGTACGGTGGTCCGAAATCAGATGTGCTCTGCCCGTGTAGCAGTTGTATGAATTCAGTTACAAGACCCCAGTCAACTGTGCAAAATCATCTACACTTGTATGGGATGTCGGTCACATATACTAGGTGGGTTCATCATGGTGAAGCTGTGAACGTCAATGTTATTGACTATGTGGAAGCAGCAGATCACCATCTTGATCTGCCTGATGCTCAGGTGGAAGAGGAGGAGGAGGTGGTGGTGGCGGAGCCAGTGAGTTTGACCAACATTGAAACAATGCTACGAAATGCTCATGCATTCCGTGAACTTTCACCTGCAGAAGAAAAATGGTGGGCCCACATGTTGGAACAATGCAACATTACTGTCACCCCAGGAAATAAGCTGTCAGTATTCTCAGCTATGGTCACCTTTCTTCAGGTGAAGACATCTGAGCGGATGACCAACAAATCATTCGATGCGATGTTGGCTGCTTTTCGCGAATCTTTCCTAGATGCGTCTGAGCTGCCACACACCTACAGTAAAATGAAGAATTTCCTTCATGCAGTTGGAATTGGATATGATATGATCCATGTTTGTAAGAATAATTGTGTTTTGTTCCGAAAGGATTATGCCAACTTAAGTGAATGCCCGAAATGCAAATCATCAAGATGGAAAGATGGCGATGCTATGAAGAGGATTCCTCATAATGTTCTGAGACATTTTCCAATTACACCAAGATTGCAGAGGTTGTTTCATGATGCTGAAACAAGAGCGGATGTACTGTGGCATTCTAGGAACCAGGAGTACAGAGATCAAAATGTAATGAGCCATCCATCTCATGGTAGTGAGTGGAAAAGCTTCAATGATAAACACAAAGAGTTTGCTGCTGACCCGAGAAACATTAGACTTGGCTTAGCTTCAGATGGATTTAACCCATTTGGCAACCAGAGCGCCACATATAGCATGTGACCAGTGCTTGTTATCCCTTACAACATGCCTCCAAATGTCTGCACCAAAGAATCAAACTACATGATGGCCTTGCTCATCCTAGGTCCAAAAAGTCCTGGAAAGGATTTTGATTTGTTCATGGAGCCTCTTGTGGAGGAACTTCAACAGCTATGGAAGGGTGTTCTCACTCGAGACCTATATAGCGGCCCACCAGCTGATTTTTTTCTGCGTGCTGTTATAATTTGGTGCATCCATGATTATCCGGCTTTGGGCACCGAGGGAGTCCTGGATTAGGGGGTGTCCGGATGGCCGGACTATATCTTCAGCCGGACTCCTGGACTATGAAGATACAAGATTGAAGACTTCGTCCCGTGTCCGGAAGGGACTTTCCTTGGCGTGGAAGGCAAGCTTGGCGATATGGATATGCAGATCTCCTACCATTGTAACCGACTTTGTGTAACCCTAACCCTCTCCGGTGTCTATATAAACCGGAGGGTTTTAGTCCGTAGGACAACATACACAACAACAATCATACCATAGGCTAGCTTCTAGGGTTTAGCCTCTTCGATCTCGTGGTAGATCTACTCTTGTACTACCCATATCATCAATATTAATCAAGCAGGGCGTAGGGTTTTACCTCCATCGAGAGGGCCTGAACCTGGGTAAAACTTCATGTCCCTTGTCTCCTGTTACCATCCGGCCTAGACACACAGTTTGGGACCCCCTACCCGAGATCCGCCGGTTTTGACACTGACATTGGTGCTTTCATTGAGAGTTCCTCTGTGTCGTCGCCGTCAGGCTCAATGGCTCCTACGATCATCAATAGCGATGCAGTCCAGGGTGAGACCTTCCTCCCCGGACAGATCTTCATCTTCGGCGGCTTCGCACTGCGGGCCAATTCACTTGGCCGTCTGGAGCAGATCGAAAGTTACGCCCCTAGCCGTCAGGTCAGATTTGGAAGTTTAAACTACACGGCTGACATCCGCGGGGACTTGATCTTCGACGGATTCGAGCCACTGCCGAGCGCGCCGCACTGTCCCGACGAGCATGATCTAGCTCTGCCGCCGAACAGTGCACTGGAGGCCGCACCCGCATCAGCTTCGACCCTTAATTCAGAGCCAACTGCACCGATCGAGGATGGGCGGTTGGACGCCACCTCGGGGGCTGCGATCCCAACGGCGATTGAGCCGAACACCAGCCCCGTACTCTGCGAGACTCGTGACTCCAAGGAGCCGGACTCCTCTCCGGACTCCGAACCCTCCGCGCCCCGGCCGATCGAATCCGATTGGGCACCGATCATGGAGTTTACTGCCACGGACATCTTTCAGCACTCGCCTTTCGGCGATATCCTGAAGACACTGAAGTCTCTCTCTTTATCAGGAGAGCCCTGGCCGGACTACGGTCAGCAAGGTTGGGGTACAGACGATGAAGAAATTCAAAGCCCACCCACCACCCACTTTGTAGCCACTGTCGACGACTTAACCCACATGCTCGACTTCGACTCTGAAGACATCGACGGTATGGACGCCGATGAAGGAGATGATGAAGAACCAGCGCCTACTAGGCCCTGGAAAGCCACCTTGTCATATGACATATACATGGTGGACACCCCAAAAGAAGGAGATGGCGATGGAACAGCGAAGGACGACCCCTCCAAGAAACAGCCTAAGCGCCGGCGTCAGCGGCGCCGCTCAAAATCCCGCCAAAACAAATACGGTGATTCCAGCATGAGAGATAATAATACTCCGGAAAGTGCCGAAGAAAACCCCCTCCAGCAAGATTTAGCATAGGAGGATGGAGAAACCAGCCCTCATGAGAGAGCGGCAGATAGAGAGGTCGAGGACGATAATTATATGCCTCCCTCTGAAGACGAGGCAAGCCTCGATGACGACGAATTCGTCGTGCCAGAGGATCCGTCGAGCAAGAGCGTTTTCAATGCAGGCTTATGGCCACGGCAAGAAGCCTCAAGAAAAAACAGCAACAGCTTAGAGCTGATCAAGATTTTCTAGTCGACAGATGGACTAAAGTCCTTGCGGCCGAAGAGCATAAACTCGAATGCCCCTCCAAGAGCTACCCAAAGCGCAGGTTGCTACCCCGATTAGAGGAGGAAGCACTTGATGCGGCCGACCGGCCACCTCGTGGCCACGACAGAGAGGCCTCTCGGCCCTCCACTCAAGCCGCACCCCGTACCAAGGCACGGGAATATGCGCCGGACTTACGAGATATGTTGGAGGACAAGGCAAGGCAAACAAGATCGATCTACGGATCGCGGGGGCGCCCCACGGCTCGAGACGGTAACCGTCACGCCGGCCAAAAATTCGGCAGGGCCGAACACAGTAGACAAAGCTCATTGGAGCTACGTCGTGATATAGCCCAGTACAGAGGCGCCGCACACCCACTATGCTTCATAGACGAAATAATGGATCATCAAATCCCCGAGGGTTTCAAACCCGTAAATATCGAATCATATGATGGCACAACAGATCCTGCGGTATGGATCGAGGATTATCTCCTTCATATCCACATGGCCCGCGGTGACGATTTCCACGCCATCAAATACCTCCCACTCAAGCTTAAAGGACCAGCTCGGCATTGGCTTAACAGCTTGCCAACAGGATCAATCAGTTGTTGGGAGGACCTGGAAGCCGCATTCCTCGACAATTTCCAGGGCACTTATGTGTGACCCCCAGACGTTGATGACCTAAGTCACGTAATTCAGCAGCCAGAGGAATCGGCCAGGCAATTCTGGACACGGTTCCTAACAAAGAAAAATCAAATAGTCAACTGTCTGAATGCTAAGGCCCTAGCAGCCTTCAAGCACAATATCCGTGACGAGTGGCTTACCCGGCACCTTGGACAGGAAAAGCCGAAGTCTATGCAGCACTCACGACACTCATGACCCGCTTTTGCGCGGGAGAAGACAGCTGGCTTGCTCCTAGCAACAATATGACCAAGAACCCTGGTAATTCGGACACCAGGAACAGTAGTGGCAGGTCGCGTCGCAACAAGTAGAAGCGCCGCATTAACGGCGGCAATGCTGAGGATACGGCAGTTAATGCCGGATTCAGAGGCTCTAAATCCGGTCAGCAGAAAAAGCCATTCAAAAGGAATCCTAGGGGCCCGTCCAGTTTGGACCGAATACTCGACCGCTTGTGCCAGATACATGGCACCCCCGAAAAGCCGGTCAATCACACCAACAGGGATTGTTGGATGTTCAAGCAGGCAGGCAAGTTAAACGCCGAAAATGAAGACAAGGGGCTGCATAGCGATGACGACGAGGAGCCCCGGTCGCCGAACAACAGTGGACAGAAGGGTTTTCCCCCACAAGTGCGGACGGTGAACATGATATACGCAACCCACGTCCCCAAAAGGGAGCGGAAGCGCGCGTTAAGGGACGTATACGCGGTAGAGCCAGTCGCCCCAAATTTCAACCCATGGTCCTCCTGCCCGATCACCTTTGATTGAAGGGACCATCCCACTAGCATGCGTCATGGCGGATTCGCCGCATTGGTTCTAGACCCAATTATTGACGGATTTCATCTCACTAGAGTCCTTATGGACGGCGGCAGCAGCTTGAACCTGCTTTACCAGGATACAATGCGGAAAATGGGCATAGATCCCTCAAGGATTAAGCCCACCAAAACAACCTTTAAAGGCATAATACCAGGTGTAGAGGCCCACTGTACAGGCTCAGTCACACTTGAAGTGGTCTTCAGATCTCCGAATAATTTCCGAAGCGAGGAGTTAATCTTCGACATAGTCCCGTTTCGCAGTGGTTATCATGCACTGCTCGGGCGAACTGCATTCGCCAAGTTCAATGCGGTACCGCACTACGCATACCTTAAGCTCAAGATGCCAGGCCCTCGAGGAGTAATTACGGTCAATGGAAACACCGAACGCTCCCTCCGAACGGAGGAGCACACGGCGGCCCTTGTAGCGGAAGTACAAAGCAGCTTCTCCAGGCAGTTCTCCAGTCCGGCCACTAAATGACCGGACACCATCATGCGCGCCCGGAGTAACCTACAACAAGACCGTCTGGCACGATCCGAGCAGGCGTAGTAATGCGGCCCCAACCCCAACCCTCGCAAAAAGGCGATGCCAGTACTTCGCGTACATAACTATGCTCTAGAGATACCATGGGTACAGGGGGAGGGGCACCATCACGGCACGCCCGAAACACGGCTTAAAATGTACCATGGGCTGCCGATTTTCTAATTTTCTCTTACTTTCAGGACTCCATCCTTCGGAAGGCCTGTTCGGCAGTTCAATTGCCGCACAAATGATGCAAGAACCAGGGAAGCAGACAAGCCACGCCGCATTACGGAACTCCCAGGTGATCTCTATCACGAGCAGTATACCTGTTCCGCATACTATTCCGCAGCTTGCCCCTGGAACGGACATGTTAACTAGTCCAACCTTTCACTTATCGCATTATTTGTATCGTTCTGCTTTGATCGCAGCCCTTTTTAATAAACAATGCATAGCTTTCGTCTATTTTTGCATTAGCTTTTTTCTTTATATATGTTCATTAACGACATGTTGCACCCGTACACGTTGGTACGGCCAAAATATGCCAGGGGCTTTAGTACCCCTCAATATGGTGTGAGAAGTTCGAACACTTTAACAAGTGCGGCACCCCGAACTTATAGCATTATATGCATAGGCTCCGAATCATGTCTTGGGTCAATAGTTGGGTTTGCCCGGCTCCTATGTTTTGGTGCCTTACGTTCCGCTATATCGGCTAAGGTAGCACTAGGAGAACCACTATGATTGTGCCCCAGTTGAGCTGGGTCGAGCACCTCAGTGGAGAAAGCTAAAACTGACTGTCATGATGAAGCGAGAGCTGGTCGCTGTTCGAGAGGTTTTTCGAGTCCCTAAAGACTTATGCCGCTTAGGGCGAGGAGCCGGCTCTATCCGGCCAAGGCGTGGATAGCGCCCCGAACTCGGTCTTCCGAATACCAGGGGCTTCGCTGAAATTTAAAATTATAGAATTCTATGGCTAAGTGAGAGTGTTCACGCATTATAGTCCGATTGCCTTGTTTGTTGGGCTGAGCGCCTCCCTCGAAGGACCCAAACATGGGAAAAAGAGCGCTCAGGTTTATCCCCGAACACCCCAGCACTAGCGGCACGGGGGTAGAAGCCGACGACTCGCCATCTCTTAGAATTGATAAACAGCTGCACAGAAGGTAATATTTAAATTCCAACAGCATTACTTAGCGCATATGAACAAGTTTTCAGCGCACATGACAAAACGAGCAAGTTTCACTCAAAAATTACATCCCTAGAACATTCATCCGCCACAAGGAAGGCACCCTTCAGAACATCCTTTTAGTAATTCCCGGGATTGCGATGCTCTTTCCCCGGCGGTGGCCCGTCCTTCACAAGCTTCTCAGCATCCAGCTTGCCCCAGTGCACCTTAGCACGGGCAAGGGGCCTACGGGCACCTTCAATGCAGATGGAGCGCTTGATGACTTCGAGCCTTGGACAGGCCTCCACCAGCCGCCGCACCAACCCGAAATAGCTCCCAGGCAGAGCCCCTCCAGGCCACAGCCAAACAATGAGGCCCTTCATGGCCTATTCGGCCGCCTTGTGGAGCTCGACCAGTTGCTTCAGCTGGTCGCTCAGGGGCACGGGGTGTCCGGCCTCAGCATACTGAGACCAGAACACCTTCTCTGTCGAGCTGCCCTCCTCGGCTTGATAGAATGCGGCGGCATCAGACACACTCCGGGGAAGATCTGTGAACGCTCCTGGAGAGCTCCGAATTCGGGTAAGTAACAAGTAACTCACGTTTATGTGTTTGCTTTGCATAAAGAATGCCTTACCCGCCGCTATCTTCTTCACCTCATCCAACTCCTAGAGGGTCTTCTGGGATTTGGCCTTGGCAGACTTGGCATTTTCAATAGCCACCGCAAGCTCGGACGCTCGCGTCTTTGAGTCAAGCTCCAAACTCTCATGTTTTTCCATGAGAGCCTGGAGCTCTTGCCGTACCTTGCCAACCTCGGCCTCATACTTCTCCTGCTCGGTGCGCTCCGAGGCCGCCCTCTTCTTGGCCTCGACCAACGCTTGCTTAAGGGTCGCCACCTCAGACATGGCCCCTACAATAGCCACGATAATCCTGTCATCCTTTGCAATTGCAACTTTTTATATATATTTAAAAACAAGGTATTTCTTACCTTCATTGTCCTCGAGCTACTTCTTGGCACGACCGAGCTCTCGCTTGGACCACTCGAGGTTCTGCTTTAGCGTGTCCACTTCCGCAGTCAGTGCGGCGGACGCAAGCAGAGAAGCCTGCATACGCATATTGACTCATTTTTGTTAGACTCCTGCGAATTTTATTTGATCCTCTATTTAGCTTCTCTTCCCGAATGCCAAACAGAGCATCAGGGGCTACTGTCTATGCGGTAATATTATTTACACATTCTTTACTTACCTCAAAGCCTGTTAAAAGGCTAGTACAAGCTCCAGTCAGTCCGCTCTTGGCGGACTGAACCTTCTGGACCACCGCACTCATAATAGTGCGGTGCCCCTCGTCGATGGAGGCGCCTTGGAGCGCCTCCAACATATTGTCCGGCGCCTCTAGTTGGACGGGGGCCACCGGCATGGTGGGCTTGCTCCTCTTGGAAGGAGGTCCCCCACCGGACTCTGGAACCTTTGAAGGTTCCGGAGCGGTGTGCGGCCTAGAGCCGGACTTGGAGCCCTGGGGGGTTTCATCCCCTTTACTCCTGGAGTCTGGGAGGTCGCCTTGCGGCGCCTCCAGGACCACCTCCTCCCGTCTTGGAACCTGTTGGGACAACACTTTGGTGTCGTACGTAGGGCGGGGGGAGGAAGCCGTCGGAAGCGAGTTCACATCCGACAAGTCCAGTGAGCCGCTCGACAATGCGTCGAGCCGGTCTTTGGGTGGGCTGCATAAACATATTCGGCGTAAGGGAAAGCTGTGCAATAAATGAATACTATGAATTACTCTGGTATCCGGATACTTACGATTTTGCCAGGGGCTTGGCCCTGGGCTGCCACTCCTCTCCGCCATCGCCGGCATCGGTGGAGTAGTCCGGAGGAAGGGTTTTCCCCTTCTTGGACCCTCCGGCCTCCCCAGAGAGGGCGGCCTTCCTTTTCTTCTGTCCTCCCGCTGGAGGGGGAGAGGTCTCTTCTTCTTCCTCCTCGTCTTCACGGGAGGAATGCGCCTCGGAACCGTCGGATGATGGATCCGACACCTCCTGGCACCGGGCACTCTTTCGAGTCCCCGTGGCCTTTTTCGCGGCCTTCTTCTCCGGCACCACATAGGGTGCCGGAACCAGCAGCTTTGCCAAGCGAGCGTCTGCTGGGCCTTCGGGCAAAGGAGCCGGATAGTTGATCTGTCCGGATGTCACCTGCCAATCCTGTCAAAGGTAAGGGAGCTTAGATCCCGCATGGAGTCAAACTATGAAAAACTGATACCCTGTAAAAGGAAAAAACAGCTTACCGCATGAGCGTGACGCTGCATACTGAATCCGCGATCCTCGGTAGCGGATGCGGGGCCTCGGCGCCCTTGAAAAGCACCTTCCAGGCATCTTCGTACGTCGTGTCGAAGAGCCTGCTTAGAGTTTGGTGCCGCGCCGGGTCGAACTCCCACAGGTTGAAAGCCCGTTGTTGACACGCGAGGATCAGGCGGATGAGCATAACCTGGACTACGTTGACAAGTTTGAGCTTCTTGTCCACCAGGGTTTGGATGCATGTTTGGAGTCCGGTCAGCTCTCCTTTCTTACCCCACGACAGGCCCGTCTCCTTCCAGGAGGTGAGCCGCGTAGGGGGTCCAGATCGAAACTCGGGGGGTGCGACCCATTCGGCGTCGCGCGGCTCGGTGATGTAAAACCACCCCGATTGCCACCCCTTCAGGGTCTCCACAAAGGAGCCCTCGAGCCATAGGACATTGGCCATCTTGCCCACCATGGCGCCTCCGCACTCCGCCTGGTTGCCGCGCACCACCTTCGGCTTGACATTGAAAGTCTTAAGCCATAGGCCGAAATGGCAGCGGATGCGGAGGAAAGCTTCACACACGATGATAAACGCCGAGATGTTGAGGACAAAGTTCGGGGCCAGATCGTGGAAATCCAGGCTGTAGTAGAGCATGAGCCCCTGGACAAATGGGTGGAGAGGGAAGCCCAGTCCGCGGAGGGAAATGGGGGAGGAACACCACCCTCTCATGGGGCCTAGGGGTGGGGATGAGCTGCCCCTTTTCGGGAAGCCGGTACGCGATGTCGTTAGACAAGTATCCGGCCTTCCTCAGTTTTTTGATGTGTCCCTCCATGATGGAGGAGACCATCCAGTTGCCTCCCGCTCCGGACATGGCTGGAGAAGGTTGAGGTGGGGAGTGCGGACTTGGGCGCTGGAGCTCGAGTGCGCAAGAATGGATAAGCAAGGGAGGAAGAAGGCGTAGGTGAAAAGGTGGATCCTTATCCCCTTATATGGGTGGACGCAACTACATGTCCCCACCAGGCTGGTAAAACTCGCTTATCTCCAAGCACCGTAATCAATGGCGCGGTTGGGTTACCCACGCCCGTATTGATGAGAATCCCGGAATAAGGGGACACGATCTCTACTTTAACAAGACGTGCCAAGGAAACCGCCTCGCATGACACGCTGAGGTGGGATAATGAAACGACTCGGATAAAGGCTTGACCGTGGTGTGTCACACTACGGAATACGTCAGCAGATTAGATTTGTGTAAATGTTATTCTCTCTATGGCAATACGTGGAAACTTATTTTGCAGAGCCGGACACTATCTTTGTGTTCAAAATCTTCTATGAAGTACCTGGAGGAGGAACCCGCCTTGCAATGCCGAAGACAATCTGCGCCAGACTCGTCGTCATTGAAGCCTGGTTCAGGGGATACTGAGGGAGTCCTGGATTAGGGGGTGTCCGGATGGCCGGACTATATCTTCAGCCGGACTCCTGGACTATGAAGATACAAGATTGAAGACTTCGTCCCGTGTTCGGAAGGGACTTTCCTTGGCGTGGAAGGCAAGCTTGGCGATACGGATATGCAGATCTCCTACCATTGTAACCGACTTTGTGTAACCCTAACCCTCTCTGGTGTCTATATAAAGCGGAGGGTTTTAGTCCGTAGGACAACATACACAACAACAATCATACCATAGGCTAGCTTCTAGGGTTTAGCCTCTTCAATCTCGTGGTAGATCTACTCTTGTACTACCCATATCATCAATATTAATCAAGCAGGACGTAGGGTTTACCTCCATCAAGAGGGCCCGAACCTGGGTAAAACTTCGTGTCCCTTGCCTCCTTTTACCATCCGGCCTAGACGCACAGATCGGGACCCCCTACCCGAGATCCGCCGGTTTTGACACCGACAGGCACTATGTTAGGGCGAACGACACATGGTTACAATGCATGTGTTCGCTGTGACAGGAATCCGCTGTCATACGCAATACTTAGCAAGACCTGTTACATTGGACACTGCCGTTTCCTTACCAAGGACAAGCCGCATCCTAGAAAATACCGAAGACTTGTGTTCAATGCAAAGCATGAAAACCGTGATGCGCCAAAGAGGCTCACCGCCGATGAGTTGCAAGTGGAATTAGAGAAGGTCATGCATATTACACCAGGAAACCATCCTAGTAATGGTAGCGGGAAAATGAAGCGTGGCAGGGTAGAAGAGAGATTATTGTTTACCCGCATGTCCACTTTGTGGGACTTGGAGTATTGGAAAGATTTGGATCTAAGGCATAATCTTGATGTGATGCACATCGAGAAAAATATATGTGACAACATTATTGACACACTTCTTAATATTGAAGGCAAGATGAAAGATACCTTAAAATCTAGGATTGATTTGACACACCTGGGTATCAGAAAGGATTTGCAGGTGCAAGATGAAGGTAAATCACGGGATATGGCACCAGCTGTGTACGTCTTGGACAAGGTAAAAAGAAAAGAATTCTGCGAGGTCCTGTCACGTGTGAGATTCCCACATGGATTTGCTTCCAACCCTGAAAGGAGAGTCAGTGCAGATGGAAACAAGGTACAAGGGTTGAAAACTCATGACTGCCACGTCCTACTTCAAAGGGTTTTACCTATTATCCTTAGAGGATTGGGCCACCCTGACTTATACAAAGCAGTTGCAGAGTTGGGACAATTCTTCAGGGAACTCTGCAGTAGGAATATCAGGATAGATGCTTTGGAGCGTCTTAGAGACAAGATACCAACTATCCTATGCAACCTTGAGAAGATATATCCTCCAGCCTTCTTTGATGTGATGGTGCATTTGGCTGTTCATCTACCTGATGAGGCACTACTTAGAGGTCCAGTACAGTATGACTGGATGTACCCTATTGAAAGGCGGCTAGGCACTTTCAGGGGCTATGTTAGGAACAGAGCTAGACCCGAGGGTTCCATTGCAGAGGCCTACATTGCTACAGAAGCGTTGACATTCTGCTCAAAATACATTGAAACAGCTGATCAGCTTAGCAAAGAGGTGGGTGAAGACAATCCCGGGCTCAATGTTTTCGATTATTCTGTTCGAGTTACAGGGAAGAGTCAACAAGAGGATAAACCTAAAGATTTGGACAAAATGGTTTGGTATGTGTTGAATAACTGTCCTGAGATACTACCTTATATCAAGTAAGTGCAGTACTGCAGCTTATACATCGTAATCTACTAAACTTGCAGCACATTCTTATATATTTAGATGTTTGACGCGATCACTATGTTGTGCAGCATCTACAAAGAGGAGTTACTGCCGCAAAATCCAAGAAACATTGACAAACTGGTTATGGTAGGATTTGCGAAATGGTTCAAGAACCATGTAAGCTTTTAAAGTGCATTGTCAGTTTTTTAATATATTGAGTACATAAGATGATCAACTTGTCTATTTTCTAACCATAGGTTAAGAAGATGCGGGAGGATGGGCAGGCAGTTGATGATGCCCTTTACTCACTAGCAATGGGTCCTGATACTCGGGTAAGACATTATGAATCTTGCATTGTTGGAGATGTGTGCTACAACACCCTTGCACGAGACGAAGGCAGGAAGACACAAAACAGTGCCATCATGAGCACTGATACGTATGACAAAGAGACAACTGAAATGTATGCTAACATAACAGACATTATTCAGTTGTAGTATATCTCCAGTTTCGAGGATCATCAGTGTGTGGTTCTGTTGTGCTGTCGTTGGTATAACCTGTTTTCAGGGATCGCAAAACCCAGAGCTGATGATTATTTCAAATCCATCAATGTCAAGGCGGCGTACCAGACTAACAAGCCTTTTATTTTGGCAAATCAAGCAACACCGTTATTTTTCTTGGAAGACACATTTGCACGTAGCGATGACTGGAGAGTATTGCAAAGGTTTGAGCAGAGGAATTCGTTTAATGAAGCTGCACAACAAGATGATGCTTACACTGCTCCTGATGTACAAGATAACACAGATGTTCCTAATATCTTTGAGAACCATCACGTCAATGACGCCGGCGAAAAGATTGCCTGTCGTGCTGTGGACATACAAGAGTTTATCAAGAAGAAGCCAACGTTCGAGGACGTTGAGGACGAAGAAGAAGATGACACCGTGGGGAATTACGATTCAAACTGATACACATGGCGAAGATGTTGACGCTACTGCTGCGGATGATGATTACATTGCTTTTGTCGTATTTGCCTGTCAGAAGACGTTTTTTATCTACTATGTGAAATTGTGTTTGCTATGACAACTGAAACCTGATGAACATGTTGTTTAGTATTTTGCTGTGAGAACATCACTTGTTATGTATGCTGATTTGTGTTTGGTGATTGTATGACAACTAAAACATTATGACATTGTTGTTTAGTTGTACTCATATTTGGCTGTGAAACTTGAATTTGATGACATAGTTTGCTGTTGGACTGCAATTTGCTCGACGTCTTCGAATGAGAACAAAGCTGACCCGACAGGGCCTCTGCTATTTATTTATTTATATGAGCAAAAGGGGATACCCCCTAATTTCCGTTAATAGAAATCATTAGATGTTCACAACACTACGCCCAGCCTGCTACACAGGTTTCATTCATTACTAGTTTCAGCAAAGTGCTCATGTCGTAGCCACTGAATACATCATGAGTGCTACATACACTGCAAATAAAGAGACAATCATCCTACAGAGCACATCGATTTTTCCCATTATATTCACAAGCTCTTTCATCTCCTCATTGCTGTCAAGGCCGTTCAGCAGCTGTTGCTTGACCATGATCAGAGGAACTGCATTTTCCTCTTCTGCCGTTCCTTCAGTTACTTGTCCAACACCCCAACCTGCTGGTATTGGGATTCCTCGGCTAACCAAATAATCAGCATAGTTGCATTCCCCCACATCAGCAACTTCCCAGAAATACAAATCACACGAATCTTCCCTTTTCTGCACGAATCAAATTGGTAGATCATCAACCAAACTATTAAAAAAATCAGCAACTGAAAGCAGCAGAACAACACTTAAACATATTATTACCCCATGATTCGGGCATTTGTAGAAGACTCGGCCAGGGTTGCGGATTGTGGTTGAGACGCGACGGATGACTCTGCGTGATTTGCAGCAGTGGCACCACACCAACGGCAGTGGGTTGCGATGAGCAATTGGCTGTGGTGCGCGTGACGGCGAGGGTGTGATGAGACCCACATGCGATGGTACAGGTTGCGACTTGGCGCATATCTGGTTGTTGCCTACTGAAGAGCAGGTGGATGAGCAGCCAGCAGACATGGTTGCTGCGGCTAGAGCTTCTGATGCTAGGCAGAGTAAGTAGAGAAGAGGAGAAGCGAACATTGGATATGTCAGTTTCATTACTTGCAGAGTAGAATAGCACCATATATAGTCATAATCTAGGTTTGGATTCGAACCAGCTACAGGAGCACGTCTTTCTTTTTTCTAAAACTCGGCAACGTCTCATTACTGGTACACTAGCTTGTTCTGTACGCCTTCCCAAGTCTTTGATTTTCTTTCCCTTTTTTTGCGAGGAAGGAAGGAGGACAAAATTGAGAGTTCCTGGGACTCGAACCCAAGACCTCTCGGTTGAAAACCAAGGATGCTAGTCACTTATGTGGCGAACGTTCACTATGAGGAGGACGGCAGACGAACGCATTTTCCTCGTAGTTTTCTTCCTATATATAAAAAAGTATGCTACTTGGTGTCCGCTTAGTCAACAAAACGATTATGCCAACCTTGACCGTTGGATTAACATTCAACGTCTGTCGCGTTTCTTCAGTCTCTTCTTCCTCGAGCCGCCAAAGCCAAACCAGCACCAGCGGGACCGCCTGCTCCCGCCTCCCACGGCTGGCTGTGATCTGCCCCGACTCCTGTTCGTTCCCGTCCGAGGCCTCACCATCGTCCTCCGCCTTGGTTCGCTCGCCGTGGCACCGCCCTCCGGTGTTGTCAACATGGTCAACAACCGAGAGGAATAAGGAGATGACTATACATGGTGAGGATGACAGTAGGGACCTAGCAGCGCGCGCAGTATTTTTTTTTCGGGACGGAGAAGGGTATCAACTGGGTTGTGTGGGACCCGTGGCCCGTCTAGCCCAGGATTTTATTTCATATGTTTAGCACATGGCCAGTCCAGTTTGTTTTTTTCCTTTCTGAAAATTGCTAGCCAGCTATTTTGTTTTTTTGCAGAATAACCAACATAGGCCTACTTGCTTTTCTACGCCCTGCTGGGCCGAAAATCTTTCAAGACGAGGAGGGATGCATTTTGCCCAGAAAATGGGCTATAAGTAATAAGAAATGGGCTATAAGTAATAATAAATGGGCTGTAAAATGAAAAAAATACAGCAAACAGACAATTAGTTCCAAAATACTATTTTCTTTCGGATTTTGATATTTTAAATTTCATTGTTTTTGTGCGGGTAAAATTTCATTGAATTTAAATTAAGGTATATTTAGATTTAAAATTAATTTGAATTTGGCTAGAAATTTCGGGCTGTATGCTGTTTGGGACAGATTTGGAGGCTGACTTGTGGGTCTACTAGGTTGACGTGTACTTTGGCTTTGTCAACTTAGTCCACAAACGATTCTAGCAGCAGTGACCGTCGGATGTTAATCCAACGGCCGTGCTGCTTCTTCAATATCTGATCTTCTTGCTCCAGCCGCCCAAACCAGCTCCGGTGGGACTGCCTGCTCCCGCCTCCCGTGGCCGGCTGTGCTGCCGCACAGGCCGCCCCGCCCCCACCCTACTTCATTGCTGGCCAGGCCATTCCTCTACTCACCCACACCTCCTGTTATTTTCCAGCGATGGCAGCCGGACCAGTAAACCCTCGTACTCCCCACCGCGTGGGCAACCATTGCCGAGTCTTCCCCGGCTCCGTGTCGTTCCCTTCCTAGGCCTCGCCGTCGTCCACCGCCATGGTGCTCTCGGCGCGGCCTGGTCAACTTGGTCAGCGAACGACATCCATCGGCCATGGACTGTACGCGCAAAATAATGATTCCTCCACCTAACAGCTGGGACCCACCGGAAGGGCCTCTGTATTTCGCGAAAAAACATTCCCCCCGCTGACATGTCGGACCCACCAGCTATATCTTCGCACACAAGGAAGTGCCTCCTTATTACGCACACAAAAAAGAATACCCCCTGCTAGCTGGGACCCACCATAGTGGGAGGATGACTTGTGGGCCAACAAAGTTGACGGGGACAGAGGGCTTTGTCAACTTAGTCAATATGAACGATTGCAGCTCCAGTGACCATACGATGTCCATCCAACGGCCGTAGTGCTTCTTCAACCTCTGGTCTTCTTGCTCCAGCCGCCCAAAGCAGCGCCGGTCGTGCTGCATGCTCTTGCCTCCCGTGGCCGGCTCTGCTGCCGCGGAGGCCTCACCGCCCCTACTATTCCCACCGTTGGCCAGGCTCTACGGCGACGGCAGCCTCACACCGCAGCCGAACGAGAAAACCCTCGTACTCCTCTCCGTGCGGGCTTCCACTGCCGCGTCTTCCCCGGCTCCGCGTTGTCCCCTTCCTAGGCCTCGCCGTCGTCCACCACCGTGGTGCTCTCCGCGCGACGTGGTCAACGTGGTCAAGGAATGACTTCCATCGGAAGAGTACTGTATGTGGAGAGGCTGACAGCTGGGTCCACGGCCACAACCCAATTTTTTTTGTGATTTGCCAAGTAAGTCGCTTTGTCAGGCCTGTTGGGCTGCAAATCTTTCAAGACGAGGAGAGCTTTCATTCGGCTGGCCGAGAAAATGGCCCATCAGTAATGAGAAATGGGCTGTACATTTTTAAAACACATCAAACCGGCAATTAGTTTCAAATATATTTTTTTTCATTTCAAGATTTTAAATTACATTAATTTTTATGCGTGGAGAATTTGTTGGATTTTATATTGATATACATTTATTTTTAAAATCAGTTTGAATGTGAGTCGAAATTTCGGGATTAAAAACAGTTCGGACCGCACCGAAATATGCAAAATTTCGTATATTTTTTTAACCGTGGCCACAATTTGGGCTAATGCTAACAAAAAGAATACGGGCTCCAAAAAAACCTTAAGAATTAGCAAATGGGCTGAACATTATTAGAAATAATGGCAGATGGGCTGTATGCTGTTTTCCACAGATTTGAGGCTTTCCTAAAAAAGGTTGACGCACAAGCAGTGACTGTTGGATGTCCATCCAACGGCCGTCGTGCTTCTTCAATCTCTGCTCTTCCTGCTCCAGCTGCTCAAACAAGCGCCGGCGGGACTGCCTGCTCCCTCCTCCCCGCGGCCGGCTGTGCTGCCGCGCAGGCCTCACCGCCCCACCGTACTCCCATCGCTGGCCTAGCCATCCCTCTACTCACCCACACTTGCTGTTATTCTCCGGCGACGGTAGACAAACCAGTAAACCCTCGTACAGTCATACTCCACTCCACATGGGAAACAACTGCCAAGTCTTCCCTGCCTCTGTGTCGTTCCCTTCCTAGGCCTCGCCGTCGTCCACCGCCCTGGTGCTCTCAGCGCGGCCTAGTCAACGTGGTCAACGGCCGACATGCATCTGAAGTGGACTGTACATGGAGAGGCCGACAGCTGGGTCCACGGCCGCACGCAAGGAAATGCCTCCTTATTACGCGTAAAGTAATGATTCCTCCACCTGACATCAGGGACCCACCGAAAGGGCCTCTATATTTCGCGAAAAAAACGTTACCGCCGCTGACAGCTCGGAACCACCAACTATATCTTCGCACGCAAGGAAGTGCCTCCTTATTACGCAAAAAAAATGAATACTCCCCCTGTTAGCTGGACCCAGTATATTGGCAGGCTGACTTGTGGGCCTACTAAGTTGACGGGACAAAGGGCTTTGTCAACTTAGTCAATATGCACGATTCTAGCTCCAGTGACCGTACGATGTCCATCCAACGGCCGTAGTGCTGATATGTCCATTTTGCATCATGCTTTTATATCAATATTTATTGCATTATGGACTGTTATTTCACTTTATGTCACAATACTTATGGCTATTCTCTCTTATTTTACAAGGTTTACATAAGGAGGGAGAATGCCGGCAGCTGGAATTCTGGGCTGGAAAAGGAGCAAATATTAGAGACCTATTCTGTGCAACTCCAAAAGTCCTGAAACTCCACGGAACATCTTAAAATAAATAAATTAAAGTCCTCGCCAAAGATGAAGGCCAGGGGGCCCACACCCTGCTCACGAGGGTAGGGGGCGCGCCCCCTACCTCGTGGCCCCCCTGGTGGCTCTCCGACGTCCATCTTCTCCTATATGAGGTCTTTTGATGAGGAAAAAATTAGAAGAAACTTTTCGGGACGAGACTCCGCCGCCACGAGGCAGAACCTTGGCGAAACTAGTCTAGAGCTCCGGCAGAGCTGTTCTGCCGGGGATACTTCCCTCCGGGAGGGGGAAATCACCACCATCGTCATCACCAACGCTCCTCTCATCGGGAGAGGGCAATCTCCATCAACATCTTCACCAGCACCATCTCATCTCCAAACCCTAGTTCATCTCTTGTATCCAATTCCTGTCTCAAAGTCCGGGATTGGTGCTAGTAGGTTGCTAGTAGTGTTGATTACTCATTGTAGTTGATGCTAGTTGGTTTATTTGGTGAAAGATCATATGTTCAGATCCTATATGCATATTATTACCCCTCTGGTTATGAACATGAATATGCTTTGTGAGTAATTACGTTTGTTCCTGAGGACAAGGGAGAAGTCTTGCTATTAGTAGTCATGTGAATTTGGTATTCGTTTGATATTTTGATAAGATGTATGTTGTCTAGCCTCTAGTGGTGTTATGTGAACGTCGACTACATATCACTTCACCATTATTTGGGCCTAGAGGAAGGCATTGGGAAGTAATAAGTAGATGATGGGTTGCTAGAGTGATAGAAGCTTAAACCCTAGTTTATGCGTTGCTTCGTAAGGGATGATTTGGATCCACATGTTTCATGCTATGGTTAGGTTTACCTTAATACTTTTGTTGTAGTTGCGGATGCTTATAATAGAGGTTAATCATAAGTGGGATGCTTGTTCAAGTAAGAACAGCACCCAAGCACCGGTCCACCCACATATCAAATTATCAAAGTACCGAACGCGAATCATATGAACGTGATGAAAACTAGCTTGATGATATTCCCATGTGCCCTCGGGAGCGCTTTTCCTTATATAAGAGTTTGTTCCGGCTTGTCCTTTGCTACAAAAAGGATTGGGCCACCTTGCTGCACTTTATTTACTTTTGTTACTTGTTGCTCGTTACAATTTATCTTATCACAAAACTATCTGTTACCACTTATTTCAGTACTTGCAGAGAATACCTTGCTGAAAACCGCTTATCATTTCCTTCTGCTCCTCGTTGGGTTCGACACTCTTACTTATCGAAAGTACTACGATAGATCCCCTATACTTGTGGGTCATCAAGACTCTTTTCTGGCGCCGTTGCCGGGGAGTGTAGCGCCTTTGGTAGGTGGAATTTGGTAAGGAAAAATTTATATAGTGTTCTGAAATTTACTGTCACTTGCTACTATGGAAAGTAATTCTCTGAGGGGCTTGTTCGGGGTATCTTCACCCTGTCCAGTAGAGCAAAGAGTTGCTCCTCAACCTACTGAACCTATTGAAATTGAAACCCCTTTTGAATTTCCTTCGGGTATGATGGAAAAACTGCTAGCTAACCCTTTTACAGGAGATGGAACAAAGCATCCTGATGAGCACTTAATATATGTGGATGAAGTTTGTGGATTATTTAAGCTTGCAGGTATACCCGATGATGTTGCTAAGAAGAAGGTCTTCCCTTTATCTTTGAAGGGAGATGCATTGATATGGTATATGTTATGTGATGATATGAAATCATGGAACTATAAAAGATTGAAATTGGAATTTCATCAAAAGTATTACCCTATGCATCTTGTTCATCGTGATCGCAATTATATATATAATTTCTGGCCTCGCGAAGGAGAAAGCATCGCTCAAGCTTGGGGGAGGCTTACATCAATGTTATATTCATGCCCCAATCATGAGCTCTCGAGAGAAATAATTATGCAAAGTTTTTATGCTCGGCTTTCTCATAATAATCAAACCATGCTTGATACTTCTTGTGCTGGCTCTTTTATGATGAAGACTATTGAATTCAGATGGAATTTATTGGATAGAATTAAACGCAACTCTGAAGATTGGGACCTCGACGAAGGTATGAAGTCAGGTATGACACCTAAGTTTGATTGTGTTAAATCTTTTATGGACACCGATATTTTCCGTAAGTTTAGCACTAAATATGGACTTGACTCTGAGATAGTAGCTTCTTTCTGTGAATCTTTCGCTACTTATGTTGATCTCCCTAAGGAGAAGTGGTTTAAATATCATCCTCCCATAGAAGTAAAAGTAGCTGCACCTATTAAAGTTGAAGAAAAGACTGTCACTTATAATGATCCTATTGTTCCTACTTCTTATGTTGAGAAACCACCTTTCCCTGTTAGAATAAAGGATCATGCTAAAGCTTCAACTGTTGTTCGTAAAAGCAATATTAGAACTTATACACCTCCTGAGAAAGTTAAAGTAGAACCTAATATTGCTATTGTTAAAGATATCTTGTCTGATAATATTGATGGGCATGTTATTCAGTTCGAAGGTGAAACTGCTAGAATTGCTAAACCTTGTGCTAAAGATAAACATAGACATGTGGTAGGCGTGCCTGTTATTTCTGTTAAAATAGGAGATCATTGTTATCATGGCTTATGTGATATGGGTGCGAGTGCTAGTGTTATACCGCATGCTTTATACGAAGAAATTAAGAATGAAATTACACCTGCTGAGTTAGAAGGTATTGATGTCACAATTAAACTTGTCAATAGAGATACTATTTCACCAATTGGAATTGTTAGAGATGTTGAAGTCTTGTGTGGGAAAACTAAATATCCTACTGATTTTCTTGTTCTTACTTCTCCGCAAGATAGCTTTTGTCCCATTATATTTGGTAGACCCTTCTTGAACACTGTTAATGCTAGGATAGATTGCAAAAAGAATCTTGTTACTATTGGCTTGGATGATATGGTTCATGAGTTTAATTCCTATAAATTTAGTAAACAACATCGTGAGGAAGAATTACCTAGTAAGGATGAAATTATTGGTCCTGCTTCTATTGCCATACCTCCTAGTGATCCTTTAGAACACTATTTGCTAGACCATGAAAATGATATGTTCATGAATGAAAGAAGGGAAATAGATGAAGTATTCTTTAAATAGGAACCTATTTTGCAACACAATTTGCCTGTTGAAATTTTAGGGGATCCTCCTCCACCCAAGGGTGATCCTGTGTTTGAGCTTAAACCGTTGCCTGATAATCTTAAATATGCTTATCTTGATGAAAAGAAGATATACCCTGTTATTATTAGTGCTAACCTTTCAGAGCATGAAGAAGAAAGATTATTGAAAACTCTGAAGAAGCATCGTGCTGCTATTAGATATACTCTTGATGATCTTAAGGGCATTAGTCCCACTCTATGTCAACATAAAATAAATTTGGAAGCAGATGCCAAACCAGTTTGTGATCCTCAACGACGCCTGAATCCTAAAATGAAAGAAGTGGTAAGAAAAGAAATACTAAAGCTTCTGGAGGCAGGTATAATCTATCCCGTTGCTGATAGTGAGTGGGTAAGTCCTGTCCATTTGTCCCTAAGAAGGGAGGTATTACTGTTGTTCCTAATGATAAAGATGAATTGATTCCACAAAGAATTATCACAGGTTATAGGATGGTAATTGATTTCCGCAAATTAAATAAAGCTACTAAGAAAGATCATTACCCCTTACCTTTTATTGATCAAATGCTAGAAAGATTATGCAAACATACACACTATTGCTTTCTAGATGGTTATTCTGGTTTCTCTCAAATACCTGTGTCGGCTAGAGATCAATCAAAGACTACTTTTACATGCCCTTTTGGTACTTTTGCTTATAGACGTATGCCTTTTGGTCTATGTAATGCACCTGCTACCTTTCAAAGATGCATGATGGCTATATTCTCTCACTTTTGAGAAAAGATTTTTGAGGTTTTCATGGACGATTTTTCCGTCTATGGTTCCTCTTTTAATGATTGCTTGAGCAATCTTGATCGAGTTTTGCAGAGATGTGAAGAAACCAATCTTGTCTTGAATTGGGAAAAGTGCCACTTTATGGTTAATGAAGGTATTGTCTTGGGGCACAAAGTTTCTGAAAGAGGTATTGAAGTTGATAAAGCCAAGGTTGATGCTATTGAAAAGATGCCATGTCCCAAGGACATCAAAGGTATAAGAAGTTTCCTTGGTCACGCCGGATTTTACAGGAGGCTCATTAAGGACTTCTCAAAAATTTCTCGGCCTCTGACTAATTTATTGCAAAAAGATATACCATTTGTCTTTGATGATGATTGTGTAGAAGCGTTTGAAGTACTTAAGAAAGCATTAGTCTCTGCACCTGTTGTTCAGCCACCTGATTGGAATTTACCCTTTGAAATTATGTGTGATGCTAGTGATTATGCTGTAGGTGCTGTTCTAGGGCAAAGAGTTGATAAGAAATTAAATGTTATTCATTATGCTAGTAAGACTCTAGACAATGCTCAAAGAAATTATGCTACTACTGAAAAAGAGCTTTTAGCAGTTGTATTTGCTTGTGATAAGTTCAGACCTTATATTGTTGATTCTAAAGTAACTATTCACACTGGTCATGCTGCTATTAAATACCTTATGGAAAAGAAAGATGCTAAACCTAGACTTATTAGATGGGTTCTCTTGCTACAAGAATTTGATTTGCATATTGTTGATAGAAAGGGAGCTGAGAACCCCGTTGCAGACAACTTGTCTAGGTTAGAGAATGTTCTTGATGACCCACTACCTATTAATGATAGCTTTCTTGATGAACAATTAAATGTTATAAGTACTTCTCGTAGTACTCCATGGTATGCTGATTATGCTAATTATATTGTTGCTAAGTTTATACCACCTAGCTTCACATACCAGCAAAAGAAAAAGTTTTTCTATGATTTAAGACATTACTTTTGGGATGATGCACATCTTTATAAAGAAGGAGTAGATGGTGTTATTAGACGTTGTGTACCTGAGCATGAACAGGAACAGATCCTACGCAAGTGTCACTCTGAGTCTTATGGAGGACACCACGCTGGAGATAGAACTGCACATAAGGTATTGCAATCTGGTTTTTATTGGCCTACTCTCTTTAAGGATGCCCGTAAGTTTGTCTTGTCTTGTGATGAATGTCAAAGAATTGGTAATATTAGTAGACATCAAGAAATGCCTATGAATTATTCTCTTGTTATTGAACCGTTTGATGTTTGGGGCTTTGATTATATGGGACCTTTTCCTGCCTCTAATGGATATACACATATTTTAGTTGCTGTTGATTACATTACTAAGTGGGTAGAAGCTATTCCAACTAGTAGTGCTGATCATAACACTTCTATTAAAATGCTTAAGGAAGTTATTTTCCTGATGTTTGGAGTCCCTAGATATTTAATGACTGATGGTGGTTCACACTTTATTCATGGTGCTTTCCGTAAAATGCTTGCTAAATATGATGTTAATCATAGAATTGCATCTCCTTATCACCCGCAGTCTAGTGGTCAAGTAGAATTGAGCAATAGAGAGCTCAAATTAATTTTGCAAAAGACTGTTAATAGGTCTAGAAAGAATTGGTCCAAGAAACTTGATGATGCATTATGGGCTTATAGAACTGCATACAAAAATCCTATGGGTATGTCTCTGTATAAAATGGTTTATGGAAAAGCATGTCACTTACCTCTTGAACTAGAACATAAGGCGTATTGGGCTATTAAAGAGCTCAACTATGATTTTAAACTTGTTGGTGAGAAGAGGTTATTTGATATTAGCTCACTTGATGAATGGAGAACCCAAGCATATGAGAATGCCAAGTTGTTTAAAGAAAAAGTTAAAAGATGGCATGACAAAAGGATACAAAAGCGTGAGTTTAATGTAGGTGATTATGTATTGCTATACAACTCTCGTTTAAGATTTTTTGCAGGAAAACTTCTCTCTAAATGGGAAGGCCCCTATGTTATCAAAGAGGTCTATCGTTCCGGTGCCATAAAGATCAACAACTTTGAGGGCACAAATCCGAAGGTGGTAAACGGTCAAAGAATCAAACATTATATCTCAGGTAATCCCATAAATGTTGAAACCAATATTATTGAAACCGTAACCCCGAAGTAATACATAAGGGACACCTTCCAGACCGTTTCAGACTCCAAAAAGGAATAGGTAAGTGGTACGGTAAGTAAACCGACTCCAAAACAATTTTTAAGGCAATATTTCTCTGTTTTGGAATATTTAGAAAAATAGAAAAATAAGTAGCAGTCCGGGAAGGACAGGAGGGTGGTGGGCGCGCCCTACCCCTCTGGGCGCGGCCCTACCTCGTGAGCACCTCGTGTGCCTTCCGGACTCCGTTTTCTTGCACGATACGTATTTTGGTCGGTAAAAATTCATTATATAACCTCCCGAAGGTTTTGACTCCCGTACACGCAAACCTCCTCTGTTCTTGTTTCGAGCTATTTCCTGTCAGGGTTTTCCAGGATAGGCATCATGTCGTCTCCCTCCTCCAACAATGGTGACAACGATGCTTGGGTAATGAAGATAGATCTGAAGGGGGAAGAACCCACGAGGGTCAACAAGGATGAAAGGATCAAGAAGGCCACGGAGGATCAAGCTCTGGCAGCAAAAGACATCCTTCAACTTGATCATAACCTTCTTACCCCAACTGAGATCGAAGCTTTCAAGATGATTGAGTTAGCTCGTATACAAAACAAGTATCTCACACAAGAAAATATTTTGTTGAAGGAGCATATTGTCGCACTCAAGGGCATTATTCGCAAGCTGGAGGACCTCTTACGCTCGATGTGCGATTATCCGTCACCTCCACATTCTTCACCGACAAAGGAGATATAATCACATGGGCATGGGCACTCCCCTTGGCAACTGCCAAGCTTGGGGGAGGTGCCCCGGTATCGTATCACAATCACAACTCCTATCTTTACCGTTTTTCTTAGTTCGATTCTATTAGTAGTATCTTGATCTAGTAGAATAAAGTTTATGGCATGATCTAGTTTTGAGTTTTGCTTTATGATCTCTCTTTGTAAGCGAGTCCGTGAGTTATATATAATAAATATTAGTGTTGAGTCAAGGGCTTGATTATTTTGCCATGATCTTGGGTGAATAAAAGAAAAGAGAAAAAGAATAAAAAGAAACAAAGAGTTCATACTGATCTTATTGAGAGTAATGACTTCACATAGAAAGAGTATGATGATTAAAAGTTGTTGGGAGTTGGCAGACATAGCTTTGGTCATTGTTGCAATTAATAGGAAGTAATAAGGAAAGAGAGGTTTTCACATATAGATATATTATCATTGACATCTTTTATGATTGGGAGCACTCATTAAAATATGACATGCTAAAGAGTTGATGTTGGAAAAGGAAGACAACGTAATGAGTTATGTCTTTCTTATATCTGAGATAAAGTATGTTGTCATGGATCCTCTAACTTCTTGAGCTTGCCTTTCCCCCTCATGCTAGCCAAATTCTCAGCACCAAGTAGAAATACTACTTGTGCTTCCAAATACCCTTAAACCAGTTTTGCCATGAGAGTCCACCATATCTACCTATGGATCGAGTAAGATCCTTCAAGTAAGTTGTCATCGGTGCAAAGCAATAAAAATTGCTCTAAATATGTATGATTGATTGGTGTGGGAGAAATAAGCTTTATACGATCTTGTGATGTGGAAGTAATAAAAGCAACGGACTGCATAATAAAGGTTCATATCACAAGGGGCAATATAAAGTGACGTTCTTTCGCATTGAGATTTACGCATCCAACCATAAAAGCGCATGGCAACCTCTGCTTTCCTCTGCGAAGGGCCTATCCTTTATCATTATCTTCTACCTTATTGTGACACTCCAAAAATTTTCATTTGGTTTTCAGCAGAAACTTTGTTGGATTTGAAGAAGGTCATTTAAAATTTTTCTTTCCAAAACCTCTCTCTCAAAAACTTTTTCCTTGGCAAGGACTTTACTTTTTTTTTGTATCTTCTTCAACTCTGGTGTTTAAATTATGAAAACTTCCTTCTCAAATAAATCCTTGGAATTTATTTATTTCTTTAAAATGTAATCCTATGAGTTATGGGACCTCTTTCATTTTGAGACCACACATGGTTTTACCATGCCTCAGGTGGTAAAACCTTCCCAAAACCCCTCCCTCCATTTTGGGAAATCAAAAACTTTCTGTTCCAACAAGTCCAAACCATTTTTGAATTTTATTTCAATTATTTTATCTCCCAAATCAATTCTGTCATTTATTTTGAACCTAGGTGATTTTCAAAGCAAGTACCATATTGCCTTTGAGTTTTGATCTCAAACCAACTCCTCTGGATAGTCCTTAGCACCCACAACCTAGAACCATCAAGATCCACTCTTCTTCTTTTCGAATTTTTCAAATTTCAGCCTCTGCAAGTTTGGACCAGATTTGTCAAATTTGATGAAATTCATATCTTCTCTTCTCCAAAAATTCCACCAAAATTCAGGCAGCCCCCAGATGCACTGAGAGGCCACCCCACCAAAATTCAGCTCAAGGAGAGCCTCCCACATACCAAAATCATTCTGTCGAACACCTGGCCAGCACTGTTACTATGCACTTTCAGAAAAATTCAGAGTTTCAGAAGATTTCAGTGTCGTTTCTTCGTCAGTGTTCGGTCACCTGTCAACTGTGCGCCTGGCGCGTTGTGCACGGCCCCTCCTCCCTGTCCAGAGCGCCGCACGCGCACTTGGCTGGTTCCAGGCGTCGGTGGCGGCGAGCATCGCCGGAGTTGGCGGCTTCTGCGGTGGCAGCACCACCCGTGGCGGCCAACAGAATACAGCGCCAGCTCGCAACGCCGTTCGGCGCCGCCCAACGCACCCCTGCCCTCCGCGTGGCCTCATGCACGCCAGCACACCCCGCTGCACCGTCGCCGTGGCCTGGCACGCACAGGGCGCGCTCTCTGCCGCCGACGTGCCGCACGGCCGTTCCGTTGGGGACAAGCCGTAACCGCCCCTGCCTTGCGGAGTTAGGCACCAGGATGGAGTAAGTGCTCGGTCTAGACGTTGCTCAAGCCCTAAACCAACCGTCCAGCCACTGCGCCGCCGTAATCACTCGCCGGACTTATCCCGTTCACGGCAACCGCCTCGGGCCGGCTATAAATAGCGCCCCCGAGCTCGCTCTCGACCCCGCACATCTCCACCACCTCACCAGACCCCGCTCAGCCACTGGAAGAGCCTCGAGGGGCCCTTCTCCCCCAACTCCGGCCGCCTCGTTCCGCCCCGGCCACCAACTCGATCCACTCCGGTGAGGCCATCCCCGACGCCCAAACCTCGTCAGTAGCCTCCTCGAGCACCCAGTGATCTAACCCAAGCTTCAATTTGACCTCCGCAGCCCTCCCCGACGAGATCCAACTCCACCCAAGCCGCCGTCCGCCGGAGCAAGGACCGCCGTCGACGTGGTGCTCGCCGACGACCACCACCACCACCCACCGACGCGGAAGAACACACTGAGCACGTAGGTACCCTCCGATCCTCCTAACTCGCCGTGGATCGCCGCCGGCGACCACCGCAGCTCTCGGGCGCCGACGCGCTCTGTTCCTCCCCCCGTTTGAAATTTCAAACCTGACGGGTGGGACCCCCTCGTCAGTCTCTCTTTTCTTTTAAACGAAACGTTTTCTGAAGACGCCTTCTGCCAAAGTACGTCTCCTCTCTGGGCCGGCGTATTCTCAAACGAAGCGTTTTCTGTTTTTATAAGTTGGCCCCTGGAAACTTTCTGTTTCATCACAGATGAGTCCCTGGACTAAAACCTTTATAACTTTTAAACAGAAAATGATTTTGATTGATTCTTTTTCTGTCCTCTTTAAATTTTTGTCTAGTTTTTTATCAGATTTATTTGAAAAATATTTGGAATTTTTTTGTGCACCTCACGGTATTTACGTTAGCGCGTATGTTTCTTTACACCATAGATACCGAAGGAGGTGACGGAACCGCGAACTTCACCGAGCTAGGCTCCGACTACTCTGAACCAGGCAAGCATGTTTGAACTTTTGATATGATGAGTGTCATTGGCATGTTTGCATTAAGTAGTTTCATGACATGTTTATGAGCATTTCGATGAATGTCATATTGCATGCAAAGTTGAGGCAAGTGAGTTTCGAAAATCCATAAGTTGTTGGATGTGAGTTTGCATGGCCATGTGTTGGCATGAGAATGGGTAAGATGGCAGTGTTGTAGCATGCCAGTCTTATGCCAGACTATTTGACTCCAGTGTCAACATGAATCAGTCCAGTTCCCATCCGTTTTCCCTTCCTGTACTACCACATGTTTTCCGCAAGGGATATGGATTAGTAAGTTGCAAACCGCTTTCCTGGTACACACCAAATCGAGAGGTCGTGATGATGGTTCCATGACCCTGGATTAAAGCCAGTCATCCGGTCAGGGAGCATGGGTGTTTCCGGT
Source organism: Triticum aestivum (assembly GCF_018294505.1). Lineage (NCBI taxonomy): Eukaryota > Viridiplantae > Streptophyta > Magnoliopsida > Poales > Poaceae > Triticum > Triticum aestivum. The sequence goes on along the minus strand of NC_057803.1, from coordinate 558,866,292 downwards.
TGGGACCGAGAGGGGGGCACCCCTTAGAGCGCGCGTATATAAATTTGATCCCATGCTATTCGAGATTGTGATCTCCCCGTCTCAAAGTTTTTCTTGAACGCGGTCTAGGGTGATTCCTGGCATCATGAGGTGGGACGGGTGTGTACTGGTTAGACGTGTTTCTTCCGAAATACCATAAACGGAACTAGTCCTTCGTGACTACAGAAATCCGTTGGCTGTGGGAAATTTAGTACAAACTCTGCAGAGTCAAAAAAAATCCTTGAATCATCTTATCCATGTCCAAGTACTGTGTTCAACTTATCTTGTCCAGTGTCAGTCTCAGTGACAGAAATTCCGGTGAACCACATGAGTGTTAAGTCCGGTTAAATGCTTATTCCCATGGATGGACTAACCCGTTTATTATTATGTGTTGAATATTTCCTATGAGTATTATATCGTTGTGAGCTTAACAATTATGAATAATGAAATTTAAGCCCTTTCTGCGATGTCGCATAGATGTCCGGCTGTGGCACAATTGTCCTTTACTTTTGATATAAGCCCTTTCTGTGATGTCGCTCAGACGTCCGACTGTGGCACGCTTGTTATTTACTTTTCAGTATAAGCCCTTTCTGTGATGTCGCTCAGACGTCCGACTGTGGCACGCTTGTTATTTACTTTTCAGTATAAGCCCTTTCTGTGATGTCGCTCAGACGTCCGACTGTGGCACGCTTGTTATTTACTTTTCAGTATAAGCCCTTTCTGTGATGTCGCTCAGACGTCCGACTGTGGCACGCTGTATAAGCCCTTTCTGTGATGTCGCTCAGACGTCCGACTGTGGCACGCCTGTTATTTACTTTTCATTATAAGCCCTTTCTGTGATGTCGCTCAGACGTCCGACTGTAGCACGCTTGTTATTTACCTGCGATATAAGCCCTTTCTGCGATGTCGCTCCGATGTCCGACTGTGGCACGCATGTCATTTTCTTCTCAATATAAGCCCTTTTCGTGGTGTCGCTTAGACGCCCGACTGCGGCATGATTATTTATTTGTTCACCCTTCGAGGCGTCGCTCCAGACCCCCGATCGGCTTTTCAATTAATTTGTTGGGATTTCGGGAAGACTACTGCCCGACTCCTTTTTTTTACTTACCATGTTGTTCCAATAATTATTAATTTGAATGTGCAACACCAATTACTAATGACGCATTCATGCATGCATTTGTTATATCTTATGTCCAAAATGTCTTGCGAGTACCTTCAAAGTACTCACCTGGCTTGTTGATTTGGCTAGATGTTGATGAAGGCGATCTCATGGGTGAAGAGTTCGATAGCGAGTCCGACGCCTAGAGGAGTCCCAGTCAGTCTCGAGTGATCCTGGATTTGGTTACTGTATTATATCCGCTTCCGCTACCCGAATAAATTCATCGAGCCTCACCTCGACGCTCGATGAGCTGCCAGTTTAGGAGTCATGTTATCCACCTCCACTGTGATATTCCACCACCACTTTTATCTCGAGTCAGTAGTATGCCACCACACCATTGTGTCATATCCGCCATTATGTATAATTATTGGCGTGCTTGTAATAATTTGTTGAGCAGCCTTAGCTCGACCTTGTAATATATTTATGCTACTGGCTTACTGTATCAAGAATTTTGTCTACCAGTAAGGAGGATTTTCCTCATACTGGACTCAAATGATCGGCTTCTCAATAAACATTTTATTGGAAAACCGGTCGTGACAAGCTTGGTACCAGAGCCAGGCTGACTGTAGGAAGCCACTAGGTGCGATCGCTAATCGGTTATTAGCATAATAGAGCTAATTCATATTTTTGCAAATGTAGTCATTTTCTGACAGTCAGCATAAATTTATGATCTGACCATTCAGAATTTTTGCCTACTTTTGTAGATGGCTGACAACAGCTGCGAGTCACAGATGTTCGCCAACGTGCCCGATGGGTTCGTCAAGCTCCTCTCCTTCATCGTTCAGGTCGCGATGGGGCCATCTATGCGCCCAGTCTTCACACTCTACCAGCACAAGGTCAACGACAGTCTGACCATGCACCAGGCCGCGGTGCAATTCAAGGGAGGGCGTGTTGAGTTACGCCGCTTCCGGTACTTGGGAAGAGCCATGCCTATGGAGAAGCATGCCATGCAGATGGCAGCCCGCGAGGCGATAGCTCGTCTCAGGGATGTCCTTCCCTCGATGAAGACTCGTCGTTACCGCTACCTTCCATGCCATGTGCCATACACCTGTCACTACGCGTTCTCTTGCCCCAGAGGAGAACGAGACGAGGCTTTTGAGATGCTTATTGAGTACCTCAGGCTCTGGAGGCAGCCTTCGACAACCTGGTGGACGACTTTGTGGCTGCCCGCATGGATTCAGTCCATGGCTGTGCCGCCAACAGGAGGGAGCTCCTGCACACCGCACCGCCACTGACTTTCGTCTCGTCCTCAGCATCTTATGCACCTACCACTCTCGCCACTGCTCGTCGCCTGCCTTCCACCAAGGAATTCAACCAAGTCATTGCGCCCATCTCCAGCCCGCACTGCACCACCCTTTGCACCCACTCCTGTTCGTGTTGCTCCGCCTCTGGCACCCGCTCCATCTACTCGGCGCAGCACTCACGTCTGGAGCCTATTAGCGAGGAGGAGGTCGAGTCCCCAGCCTCCCTGCGCCTCACCCTTGGCAGGGCAAAGGAGATCGTCAACATCTCCGACTGAGTACGCTTAGCCGCCATGCGATGTACCGCTTTGTACGATATGTTTATATGTACATAGTTGTGAGGAGTAGCTTGTTTGCGCATCATGTAGGAACTGGGAGAAGTGCACTAGCCTAAATAACATGTCAGGAATATGTACGCATATCCTGAGTGATGTATTGTATAATTACCGCCTGCGTGTAAGATATGTAATGAGCAGTCCTTCTCCGTGCGCAATCGATTTGTTTTCTTGAGTAATCCTGGAGCATTTAATTTATTTCCCATCTTTGTGCATTTATTGATTTTTGCGACTCTTTTCCCTTTCTTATGAGTTTTACAAAATATATCCCCAGAGTGAAAAATGTCTCGTCCTTGGACGCGCTCCATGCCAACTCCGCCAGAGGAAAATTATGGCACTCAACCGGGCAACAATTTCACACAAGGACAGTCGAGTCAACAGGACGGTGAAACAGCATTTTCCCAAATGTGCCGCCTTTATGAGCAAAGTCAGCAACAACACCAGGAAATGATGAACCAAGTCATCAATATGGGAAATCACCATGGACAGTATCAACAGCAATCCAAGTTATCTGAGCTACAGAAGACGCGTCCCCAAACATTTTCTCATACTGACAAACCTCTTGAGGCCGAGGATTGGCTCCGAGACATGGAAAGAAAATTAATTATTGCACAATGTTCAGACCTCGAGAAAGTACTATATGCTCCGCACTATCTCACAGGAGCAGCTGCATCATGGTGGGAGAATTTCCTGCACATGCACCCCAACGAAAATGATATAACCTGGGAGGACTTCAAAGAAGGTTTTCGTGGGGCACACATTCCTAAAAGTCTTATGAAAATCAAGAAGAGAGAGTTTGACGACCTCAAACAAAGGACCATGACGGTGTCAGAATACAACGGTCAGTTTACTCTATTGTCTCGCTACGCCAACGAAGAGCGTATGACTGAAAGCAAGAAGATGGAGAAATTCCTAGACGGTCTGGCGCCCGCGCTTAAATGCCAGCTGGTTGTGCACACTTTTTCAGATTTCAAAACGCTAGTGGATAAGGCCATTACCTTGGAAAATGAGAGACGCAACTTGGAGGATTTCCGCAAGCGAAAAAGGGACCAGACTACTCTTGCTCGCAACCACCGAAGCAAGACAGATTTTCAAAAAGGTGGGACACACAAACCCACGACAAACGTCTCACACCCAATCAAGAATTTCCATGCAAGGGACAAGGAGTTCACATATCGCCCAGGCGTTACTTGCTACGCTTGTGGAGAGGAAGGGCACTATGCCAAGCAGTGCCCCAAGCCAAGGAACTCGACCCCAAAGCCGAACAACGGTGGCAATAATTCAGCACCCAAGCGAAACAATTTCAACCCCAATAACAACCACAGGAAGGGTCATCTAAACCACGTGACCAAAGAAGAAGCACAGAATGCCCCGGATATCGTACTCGGTACGTTTCCTGTCAACACAATACCTGCCATGGTTTTGTTTGATTCTGGAGCTTCTCACTCATTCATTTCGAAAAGTTTTGCTTTGCAAAATAATTTTTCGATGCTTCCCTTGGAAAAATCCATGATCATCAAGTCCCCTGGGATTGAGCAAGTTACTCAGAGTTACTGCCAAGGTGTGGTTATTGAGTTTGAAGGATTGAAGTTTCATGCCAATCTTATTGTATTGGAAAATAAAGGACTGGATGTCATCCTAGGGATGGATTGGTTAACCACCAACAAAGGTTTTATTGACTGTTTCAACCGGACCGTAATTCTCACCCACCACCACGGGAAGACAATAAGAGTTTCAGCCAAAGAGAGAAAAATATCCCGGCAACCGAGATTGAACAAGGTGGACGTTTCTGAATTAAGCAAGGTTCCAGTAGTGTGTGAATTTCCAGACGTATTTCCCGAAGAACTACCAGGCATGCCACCAGACCGAGAGATAGAATTCAGCATTGAGCTAGCACCCGGAACCACCCCCATATACAAGAAACCATACAGAATGGCACCATCCGAGTTGGTAGAATTGAAGAAGCAAATAAAAGAATTACTGGACAAAGGATATATTCGAGCCAGCTCCTCACCTTGGGGTTCACCAATTTTATTTGCCAAAAAGAAGGATGGAACACTGAGATTGTGTATAGACTATCGAGCACTTAACATGGTCACAATCAAGAACAAATACCCGATGCCACGGATAAATGATTTATTTGATCAGCTCGCTCAGGCCAAGGTATTCTCAAAGATTGACTTAAGGTCGGGATACCATCAGTTAAAAGTACGAACGGAGGATATCCCCAAGACAGCCTTCACCTCCAGATACGGACTGTATGAGTTCACAGTAATGCCATTTGGACTAACGAACGCCCCCGCATATTTTGTTCACCTCATGAACAAAGTATTTATGAAGTTTATGGACAAGTTTGTTGTGGTATTCATCGACGATATTCTAATATACTCCAAGACACCAAAAGAGCACGCGGAACATCTCAGAATTGTGCTAGGAGAACTCAGGAAACATCAATTGTATGCCAAGTTCAGCAAGTGTGAATGTTGGCTAAGACAAGTAGGGTTTCTGGGCCACATACTGACCCAAGAAGGTATTGCCGTAGACCCGTAAAAAGTCAAGGCCGTACTTGGCTGAAAACCACCAGCCAGCGTAATGGATGTACAAAGTTTCTTGGGAATGGCAGGATACTACCGTAGATTTATTGAAGGATTCTCCACCATAGCCAAGCCAATGACGCAGCAACTCAAGAAAGACAAGAAGTTTGAATGGACGGAAGCTTGCGAGAAAAGTTTCCAAGAACTAAAAGGAAATTAACGACAGCACCAGTATTAATTGTGCCAGACATACACAAAAATTTTGAAGTGTATTGTGACCATCTCGAAAGGAACTCGGATGCGTGTTGATGCAGGAAGGCAAAGTTGTCGCATACGCTTCAAGACAACTTTGCAAGCATGAAGAAAATTATCCCACTCATGACTTAGAATTGGCAGCAGTCATTCATGCACTCAAGGAATGGAGGCACTTCTTACTTGGAAATCGTTGTGAAATATATACGGACCATAAAAGTCTCAAGTATATTTTCACACAGCCGGAACTCAATTTACGGCAATGACGCTGGTTGGAATTGGTAAAAGATTATGATGTGGGTATCCACTATCATCCAGGAAAAGCAAATGTAGTGGCAGATGCTCTTAGTCGGAACCCCAGCTCGGACGACAACAGTCTGCAAGGCTTGAGACCTGAATTCCAACAAGAATTTGCCAAACTCAACTTGATGATGGTCGCGGAAGGCACCATAACAAATTTGGAAGTGCAACCCAACCTTGTGGAAAGGATTAAAGAAACTCAGCATGGGCACCCCAGCATCGAAGGCATAAAAAGAAAGGTGAGTATGGGCAAGGCCTCGGAATTCGTCATAGACGATGAGGGAACATTATGGTACGGAGACAGACTCTGCGTGCCAAATATAGAGGACCTCAAACAGCAAATTCTAGCTGAAGCCCACACCGCTCCATATTCGATCCACCCTGGAGGAACCAAAATGTATAAGGACATTCAGGAAAGATTTTGGTGGCACGGTATGAAGAGGGATATAGCCACCTTCATTGCATGTTGCGATTCTTGTCAACGCATAAAAGCTGAGCATCAAAGACCAGCCGGACTACTGCAACCAAACAAAATACCTGAGTGGAAATGGGATGAAATAGGGATGGATTTCATTGTCGGACTACCTCGGTCACGACACGGGAATGATGCCATATGGGTCATCACCGATAGATTAACCAAGGTGGCACATTTCATTCCAGTGAAGACAACCCACACCACTCAGAGGCTTGCCAGGATTTATCTCTCCCGTATAGTTTGTCTGCATGGAGTCCCGAAGATTATAATATCCGACAGAGGCACTCAGTTCGTCTCGAGATTCTGGGATCATTTACAACAGGCTCTGGGAACTCAACTGGCCTTCAGTACAGCCTACCATCCCCAGACTGATGGACAGGCTGAACGCGTAAACCAAATTCTAGAAGACATGCTAAGAGCATGTGTCCTCACCTATGGGACCAGTTGGGAAGAAAGCCTGCCATATGCCGAGTTCGCATACAACAACAGTTACCAGGCCAGCCTGCAAATGGCACCTTTTGAAGCCCTATACGGACGGAGATGTCGTACCCCGCTAAATTGGTCAGAAACCAGAGACAGCCGTATCTTCGGCCCAAACATGCTCAAAGAAGCCGAGGAAAAGGTCAAGCTAATCAGGGACCGACTCAAGACCGCTCAAAGCCGACCGAAGAGTTATTACGATCGGAAACATCGTGAGGTCAGATTCGAACCCGGTGAATTTGTATACCTACGAGTATCACCTATGAGGGGCCTGCAACGATTCAAGATTAAGGGAAAGCTAGCACCAAGATTCATCGGACCATTCTGTATAGTGGCACGAAGGGGCACTGTAGCCTACCAGCTAGACTTACCCGAAGAATTATCCGATGTCCACGACGTGTTCCACGTCTCGCAATTGAGGAAGTGCGTAAGCAACCCAGAAAAGCAAGTATCCCATGAGAACATTGACGTGCAGCCAGACCTCACCTATCGGGAACATCCAGTAAAAATATTAGAGGAGTCTGAAAGGAGGACCCGACAGAAAACCATCAAGTTTTTCAGAGTCCAGTGGAGCAATCACACCGAGAGTGAAGCAACTTAGGAGAGAGAGGATTTTCTTCGGACAGAACATCCACACTTATTTGAGGATCAGCTGAAATCTCGGAGACGAGATTTTTCCTAAGGGGGTAGGTGTTGTGACACTCCAAAAATTTTCATTTGGTTTTCAGCAGAAACTTAGTTGGATTTGAAGAAGGTCATTTAAAATTTTTCTTTCCAAAACCTCTCTCTCAAAAACTTTTTCCTTGGCAAGGATTTTACTTTTTTTGTATCTTCTTCAACTCTGGTGTTTAAATTATGAAAACTTCCTTCTCAAATAAATCCTTGAAATTTATTTATTTCTTTAAAAAGTAATCCTATGAGTTTTGGGACCTCTTTCATTTTGAGACCACACATGGTTTTACCATGCCTCAGGTGGTAAAACCTTCCCAAAAGCCCTCCCTCCATTTTAGGCAATCAAAAACTTTCTGTTCCAACAAGTCCAAACCATTTTTGAATTTTATTTCAATTATTTTATCTCCCAAATCAATTCTGTCATTTATTTTGAACCTACGTGATTTTCAAAGCAAGTACCATATTGCCTTTGAGTTTTGATCTCAAACCAACTCCTCTGGATAGTCCTTAGCACCCACAACCTAGAACCATCAAGATCCACTCTTCTTCTTTTCGAATTTTTCAAATTTCAGCCTCTGCAAGTTTGGACCAGATTTGTCAAATTTGATGAAATTCATATCTTCTCTTCTCCAAAAATTCCACCAAAATTCACGAAGCCCCCAGATGCACTGAGAGGCCACCCCACCAAAATTCAGCTCAAGGAGAGCCTCCCACATACCAAAATCATTCTGTCAAACACCTGGCCAGCACTGTTACTATGCACTTTCAGAAAAATTCAGAGTTTCAGAAGATTTCAGTGTCGTTTCTTCGTCAGCGTTCGGTCCCTGTCAACTATGCGCCTGGCGCGTTGTGCACGGCCCCTCCTCCCTGTCCAGACCTGCCGCACGCGCACTTGGCTGGTTCCAGGCGTCGGTGGCGGCGAGCATCGCCGGAGTTGGCGGCTTCTGCGGTGGCAGCACCACCCGTGGCGGCCAACAGAATACAGCGCCAGCTCGCAACGCCGTTCGGCGCCGCCCAACGCACCCCTGCCCTCCGCGTGGCCTCATGCATGCCAGCACACCCCGCTGCACCGTCGCCGTGGCCTGGCACGCACAGGGCGCGCTCTCTGTCGCCGACGTGTCGCACGGCGTTCCGTTGGGGACAGGCCGTAACCGCCCCTGCCTTGCGGAGTTAGGCACCAGGATGGAGTAAGTGCTCGGTCTAGACGTTGCTCAAGCCCTAAACCAACCGTCCAGCCACTGCGCCGCCATAATCACTCGCCGGACTTATCCCGTTCACAGCAACCGCCTCGGGCCGTCTATAAATAGCGCCCCCGAGCTCGCTCTCGACCCCGCACATCTCCACCACCTCACCAGACCCCGCTCAGCCACTGGAAGAGCCTTGAGGGGCCATTCTTCCCCAACTCCGGCCGCCCCGATCCGCCTCGGCCACCAACTCGATCCACTCCGGTGAGGCCATCCCCGACGCCCAAACCTCGTCAGTAGCCTCCTCGAGCACCCAGTGATCTAACCCAAGCTTCAATTTGACCTCCGCAGCCCTCCCCGACGAGATCCAACTCCACCCGAGCCGCCGTCCGCCGGAGCAAGGACCGCCGTCGACGTGGTGCTCGCCGACGACCACCACCACCACCCACCGACGCGGAAGAACACACTGAGCACGTAGGTACCCACCGATCCTCCTAACTCGCCGTGGATCGCCGCCGGCGACCACCGCAGCTCTCGGGCGCCGACGCACTCTGTTCCTCCCCCCGTTTGAAATTTCAAACCTGACGGGTGGGACCCCCTCGTCAGTCTCTCTTTTCTTTTAAACGAAACGTTTTCTGAAGGCGCCTTCTGCCAAAGTACGTCTCCCCTCTGGGCCGGCGTATTCTCAAACGAAGCGTTTTCTGTTTTTATAAGTTGGCCCCTGGAAACTTTCTGTTTCATTACAGAAAGGTCCCTGGATTAAAACCTTATAACTTTTAAACAGAAAATGATTTTTGATTGATTCTTTTTCTGTCCTCTTTAAATTTTTGTCTAGTTTTTTTATCATATTTATTTGAAAAATATTTGGAATTTCTTTTGTGCACCTCACGGTATTTACGTTAGCGCGTATGTTTCTTTATACCGTAGATACCGAAGGAGGTGACGGAACCGCGAACTTCACCGAGCTAGGCTCCGACTACTCTGAACCAGGCAAGCATGTTTGAACTTTTGATATGATGAGTGTCATTGGCATGTTTGCATTAAGTAGTTTCATGACATGTTTATGAGCATTTCGATGAATGTCATATTGCATGCAAAGTTGAGGCAAGTGAGTTTCGAAAATCCATAAGTTGTTGGATGTGAGTTTGCATGGCCATGTGTTGGCATGAGAATGGGTAAGATGGCAGTGTTGTAGCATGCCAGTCTTATGCCAGACTATTTGACTCCAGTGTCAACATGAATCAGTCCAGTTCCCATCCGTTTTCCCTTCCTGTACTACCACATATTTTCCGCAAGGGATATGGATTAGTAAGTTGCAAACCGCTTTCCTGGTACACACCAAATCGAGAGGCCGTGATGATGGTTCCATGGCCCTGGATAAAGCCAGTCATCCGGTCAGGGAGCATGGGTGTTTCCGGTTGGGACCGAGAGGGGGGCACCCCTTAGAGCGCGCGTATATAAATTTGATCCCATGCTATTCGAGATTGTGATCTCCCCATCTCAAAGTTTTTCTTGAACGCGGTCTAGGGTGATTCCTGGCATCATGAGGTGGGACGGGTGTGTACTGGTTAGATGTGTTTCTTCCGAAATACCGTAAACGGAACTAGTCCTTCGTGACTACAGAAATCCGTTGGCTGTGGGAAATTTAGTACAAACTCTGCAGAGTCAAAAAAATCCTTGAATCATCTTATCCATGTCCAAGTACTATGTTCAACTTATCTTGTCCAGTGTCAGTCTCAGTGACAAAAACTCCGGTGAACCACATGAGTGTTAAGTCCGGTTAAATGCTTATTCCCGTGGATGGACTAACCCGTTTATTATTATGTGTTGAATATTTCCTATGAGTATTATATCGTTGTGAGCTTAACAGTTATGAATAATGAAATTTAAGCCCTTTCTGCGATGTCGCATAGACGTCCGGCTGTGGCACAATTGTCCTTTACTTTTGATATAAGCCCTTTCTGTGATGTCGCTCAGACGTCCGACTGTGGCATGCTTGTTATTTACTTTTTAGTATAATCCCTTTCTGTGATTTCGCTCAGACGTCCGACTGTGGCACGCTTGTTATTTACTTTTCAGTATAAGCCCTTTCTGTGATGTCGCTCAGATGTCCGACTGTGGCACGCTTGTTATTTACTTTTCAGTATAAGCCCTTTCTGTGATGTCGCTCAGACGTCCGACTGTGGCACGCTTGTTATTTACCTTTCAGTATAAGCCCTTTCTGTGATGTCGCTCAGACATCCGACTGTGGCACGCCTGTTATTTACTTTTCATTATAAGCCCTTTCTGTGATGTCGCTCAGACGTCCGACTGTGGCACGCTTGTTATTTACCTGCGATATAAGCCCTTTCTGCGATGTCGCTCCGACGTCCGACTGTGGCACGCATGTCATTTTCTTCTCAATATAAGCCCTTTTCGTGGTGTCGCTTAGACGCCCGACTGCGGCATGATTATTTATTTGTTCACCCTTCGAGGCGTCGCTCCAAACACCCGATCGGCTTTTCAATTAATTTGTTGGGATTTCGGGAAGACTACCGCCCGACTCCTTTTTTTTACTTACCATGTTGTTCCAATAATTATTAATTTGAATGTGCAACACGAATTACTAATGACACATTCATGCATGCATTTGTTATATCTTATGTCCGAACTATCTTGCGAGTACTTTCAAAGTACTCACCTGGCTTGTTGATTTGGCCAGATGTTGACGAAGGCGATCTCATGGATGAAGAGTTCGATAGTGAGTCCGACACCTAGAGGAGTCCCAGTCAGTCTCGAGTGATCCTGGATTTGGTTACTGTATTATATCCGCTTCCGCTACCCAAATAAATTCATCGAGCCTCACCTCGATGCTCGATGAGCTGCCAGTTTAGGAGTCATATTATCCACTCTCCACTGTGATATTCCACCACCACTTTTATCTCGAGTCAGTAGTATGCCACCACACCATTGTGTCATATCCGCCATTATGTATAATTATTGGCGTGCTTGTAATAATTTGTTGAGCAGCCTTAGCTCGACCTTGTAATATATTTATGCTACTGGCTTACTGTATCAAGAATTTTGTCTACCAGTAAGGAGGATTTTTCCTCATACTGGACTCAAAAGATCGGCTTCTCAATAAACATTTTATTGGAAAACCGGTCGTGACACTTATGCAAGAGTCGTGGTGATCTTCACCTTTTCTTTTTCATTTTATCCTTTGGCAAGCTCAGCATGTTGGAAAGAACATGATATATATATATATATATATATATATATATATATATATATATATATATATATATATATATATCTAATTGGATGTAGGGGAGCATGAACCATTATTTTTGACATTACCCTTGAGGTAAAAGGTTGCGGGGCAAAACTATAAGCCCCTATCTTTCTCTGTGTCTGATTAAAACTCCGTCACCACAAGTACTGCGTGAGTGTTAGCAATTATGGAGGACTAAATGATAGTTGAGTATGTGGACTTGCTTTTTAGCTCTGACATAGACTCTTTCCGATGTTATGATATATTGCAATTGCTTCAATGACTAAGATTATAGTTTGTCGGAGCCCAATAAGGTTTATGATTTATACTTTTGCATTGTGAATAGATCATCACTTGAACATAAGTAATCATATGACAAAATCTATATATGTTGCTGTTATGAGAATAATCACGATGCCTTCATGTCCGTATTTTATTTTTATCGACGCCTCTACCTCTAAACATGAGGACATATTTATTGTTATCGGCTTTTTGCTTGAGGACAAGCAAGGTCTAAGCTTGGGGGAGTTGATACGTCCATTTTGCATCATGCTTTTATATCGATATTTATTGCATTATGGACTGTTATTTCACTTTATGTCACAATACTTATGGCTATTGTCTCTTATTTTACAAGGTTTACATAAGGAGGGAGAATGCCAGCAGCTGGAATTCTGGGCTGGAAAAGGAGCAAATATTAGAGACCTATTCTGTGCAACTCCAAAAGTCTTGAAACTCCACGGAACATCTTAAAATAAATAAAGAAAAATCCTCGCCAAAGATGAAGGCTAGGGGGCCCACACCCTGCTCACGAGGGTGGGGGGCGCGCCCCCCCTAGGGCGCGCCCCCCTACCTCGTGGGCCCCCTGGTGGCTCTCCGGCGTCCATCTTCTCCTATATGAGGTCTTTCGATGAGGAAAAAATTAGAAGAAACTTTTCGGGACGAGACTCCGCCGCCACGAGGCGGAACCTTGCCGAAACTAGTCTAGAGCTCCGGCAGAGCTGTTCTGCCGGGAATACTTCCCTCCGGGAGGGGGAATCATCACCATCGTCATCACCAACGCTCCTCTCATCAGGAGAGGGCAATCTCCATCAACATCTTCACCAGCACCATCTCATCTCCAAACCCTAGTTCATCTCTTGTATCCAATTCCTGTCTCAAAGTCCAGGATTGGTGCTAGTAGGTTGCTAGTAGTGTTGATTACTCCTTGTAGTTGATGCTAGTTGGTTTATTTGGTGAAAGATCATATGTTCAGATCCTATATGCATATTATTACCCCTATGATTATGAACATGAATATGCTTTGTGAGTAATTACGTTTGTTCTTGAGGACAAGGGAGAAGTCTTGCTATTAGTAGTCATGTGAATTTGGTATTCGTTTGATATTTTGATAAGATGTATGTTGTCTAGCCTCTAGTGGTGTTATGTGAACGTCGACTACATAACACTTCACCATTATTTGGGCCTAGAGGAAGGCATTGGGAAGTAATAAGTAGATGATGGGTTGCTAGAGTGACAGAAGTTTAAACCCTAGTTTATGCGTTGCTTCGTAAGGGGCTGATTTGGATCCACATGTTTCATGCTATGGTTAGGTTTACCTTAATACTTTTGTTGTAGTTGCGGATGCTTGCAATAGAGGTTAATCATAAGTGGGATGCTGGTTCAAGTAAGAACAGCACCCAAGCACTGGTCCACCCACATATGAAATTATCAAAGTACCGAACGCGAATCATATGAACGTGATGAAAACTAGCTTGATGATATTCCCATGTGTCCCCGGGAGCGCTTTTCCTTATATAAGAGTTTTTTCCGGCTTGTACTTTGCTACAAAAAGGATTGGGCCACCTTGCTGCACTTTATTTACTTTTGTTACTTGTTGCTCGTTACAATTTATCTTATCACAAAACTATCTGTTACCACTTATTTCAGTACTTGCAGAGAATACCTTGCTGAAAACCGCTTATCATTTCCTTCTGCTCCTCGTTGGGTTCGACACTCTTACTTATCGAAAGGACTACGATAGATCCCCTATACTTGTGGGTCATCAAGTGCTTCTTCAACCTCTGGTCTTCTTGCTCCAGCCGCCCAAACCAGCGTCGGTTGTGCCTCATGCTCCTGCCTCCCGTGGCCGGCTGCGATGCGGCGGAGGCCTCACCGCACCCTACTACTCCCACCGCTGGCCAGGCCATCCCTCTACTCACCCACACCCCCTGTTACTCTGTGGCAACGGCAGCCTCACACCGCAGCGAACTAGTGCCCTTGTACTCCTCTACGCGTGGGCATCCACTGCCGCGTCTTCCTCGGCTCCACGTCGTCCCCTTCCTAGGCCTCGCCGTCGTCCACCGCCCTGGTGCTCTCGGCGCGGCGTGGTCAACATGGTCAAGGAACGGCTTCCATCGGACATGGACTGTACGTGGAGAGGCTGACAGCTGGGTCCACGGCCGCAGCAAGGAAGTGCCTCCTTATTACGTGCAAAATAATTATTCCTCCATCTGACAACGGGGACCCACCGGACGGGCCACCGTATTTTGCCCCCCTGACTGCTAGGACCCACCAGCTACATCTTCGCACACAAGTGCCTGACAGTCGGGACCCACCTGGTCGAAGCATACGTAGCGTTGTCATTCTGGTCGCGAACGTGTACTTACATATATACTGGTGGATGTAGAGGCACGCACGTGTCGTAGTAGAGGCGGCCAGGGTGCAAGAAAGAAAATACGGCCACGTATGTGTACATATGGGCGGGGTCTCGAATGCCTACTCGCGCATACGTAAGGCGAGGGCTCGTTGAGATGGCTGGGTCGGAACGGAGAAACATCGTTGTCGTCGTGTTCATGGGGAGGCAACGGAGTGTGTCGTGTTCATGGGGAGGCAACGAAATGCGTCATGTTCATGGGGAGGCAACGGAACACGTGGGAGCCAACCGGCTGGGTCGGAACGGAATGCGTGGTCGTGTTCATCGGGAGGGCTTGGACGGAACAGGCGATGGAAACAAGGCCTGGCGTACCGCACAATGGAGGAAACGGACCTCCTACGTTCGGAACGGGGTCCTGTTGATCGGGAGGGGTCCGACGTACCGCATAACGGAGGAAAAGGACCTCCTACGGTCGAAACGGGGGTCTTGTTGATCAGGAGGGGTGTGGCGTACCGCAAAACGGACGAAACAGACTTGTGTTGGAGCGCTACTGTGATGGCCTGGCTTATTAGGGATGATAGACTACTCATATCAATAAGGAATTCCTTCTTTTCCGGGAGCCCATTCGGACAGAACTCCAAAGTTAAGCGTGCTCATCTTGGAGTAGTGTCAGGATGGGTGACCGACCGGGAAGTTGCTCCTGGGTGCGCATGAGTGAGGAAAAAGTGCGCAAAAAAGACTAGTATTGATCTGTGGGGCCAGTCTAGATCCCGCCAGGAGTAACGACCACCGACGGGTGTGTCCGGGGTGTTACAAGTTGGTATCAGAGCCGACCCTCACGGTTACACGAATGGTTGCGGACAGGTGCATGGTCGTGTTGTTCATGACGTTTGTGACCCATCGTGGCACACGGCATGGCACATGTGCTGGACTGGAAGCACAGACGTATGTGCCAAGAGGGAACGTTCCTGTGGCCCAACGAGGACGTCGGTTCCTCTGAGTGGGGGTGTATGTGATGGCCTGGCTTATTAGGGATGATAGACTACTCATATCAATAAGGAATTCCTTCTTTTTCAGGAGCCCATTCGGACAGAACTCCAAAGTTAAGCGTGCTTAGCTTGGAGTAGTGTCAGGATGGGTGACCGACCGGGAAGTTGCTCCCGGGTGCGCATGAGTGAGGACAAAGTACACAGAAAAGACTAGTATTGATCTGTGGGGCCAGTCTAGATCCCGCCAGGAGTAACGACCATCGGCGGGTGTGTCCGGGGCGTTACAGCTATAGTCGAAACGGGGGTCCTGTTCATCGGGAGGGGTGTGGCGTACCGCAAAACGGGACTCCACGGGATACTGTTCATCTCCACCGTCGACCCCCTCCAGCCTCCATGAGCTACTGTTCATCCACCATCGACCTCCTCCAGCCTCCACCTGCGACTGTTCATCCACAGGCTCCTGTTCATCCAGCCTCCACCGCGCGCTACTCCACCAGCTACTATTCAACCAGCCCTCTCCATGGGCTCCTGTTCAACCATCCCTCCACGGGCTACTTCTCATCCTGCCCTCCACCGTATACTGTTCATCCTGCCCTCCACGGGGTGGTCCTGTTCATCCAGCCCTCCACGGGGTCCTGTTCATCCAGAGGCAACACCACGGGGTCCTGTTCATCCACCCCCACCGGGAACTGTTCATCCAAACCCCCCCACAACACTCACTGTTCATCCAGAGGCAGCATCGATCGGCTTCAGTTAGCAGTAGTAGCGAAGGAATCGCTCGATCGGGTTCAGTTAACAGCCATGGATCGATCGCTCGGGTTCAGTAACGTGTAGCCTGCAGTGCAATCACTCGGGTTCAGTTAGAGCCCAACGCGTCGCTCGGGTTCAGTTAGAGCCAACGCCTCGCACACACGCGTGTACGTGTAAGAGAGAAACGCGCATCGCTCGGCCCCCGACCTCCCACCGTAATCGGGAACTCCCCAAAATTTTCCTCCGCCTTGCTTCTACCACGGTTTTTTCCGTCATGGACGGCCCAAAGAATGTCATGCAGCAGCATCTCCGGCCCGCCCAGGACGAAAAACCCATTTTCTGTCATGATTTTTTGTCATAGAAGTAGGAGCCCACCACATCTATGATGATACCGGGTTTTGTCACAATTATCGTCATAGAAGTGTCATATGTATGACAAAAAAAATTCGTTCGGCCCAAAATGTCACGGATGTGTCTTTTTTTGTAGTGTGTGTATCCAATTTGACAATCATGAATTTGATACCAAATGAAATTTGATATATAGAAATGGTCAAAGGATATGTTGAAAGGTTTCATGCTTTCTTGTCTTCAACCACCATATCGTAGAGACTTGATGATGTAGAGATTGCTCAAGGTGTGAGTGATTTGCAATCTCATAGATTTTGGTTCATCCAAGTACCTACAAGGGTTAGATAACATGCAAGGGTGCAAATATATCCAAGACACTTGATCATCATCATAAGAGAAAAGTCAAGGATTAGTCATAGGTTCATGCCTTGCATGTATCCACATGGAGTTCCTACTCCACGTTTGAAGCATCAATGATGTTCAATTCACCTCTCAAATGGAAAAATACTTTCTCATCAAGTGGTTTAGTGAATATATCCGCCAATTGCTTATCGGTACGAACATGCTTAAGATCAATGTCCCCTTTGGCAACATGATCTTGAATGAAATGATGATGAACTTCAATATGCTTGGTTCGAGAATGTTGCACGGGATTATGAGCAATCTTAATAGCACTTTCATTGTCACAAAGCAATGGAACATGTTTCACATAGATCCCATAATCTTTAAGAGTTTGGGTCATCCAAAGTAATTGAGCACAACATGAACTGGCGGCAATGTATTCCGCTTCGGCGGTGGATAAGGATACCGAGTTTTGTTTCTTGGAGGACCAGGACACGAGAGATCTACCAAGAAATTGACAAGTACCCGAAGTGGACATTCTATCAACCTTGTCTCCGGCATAGTCCGAATCGGAGTAGCCAACAAGATCAAAAGAAGACCTCTTAGGATACCAAATGCCAAAATTTGGTGTATGTATTATGTATATCACTATCCTTTTCATAGCCTTAAGATGACATTCCTTGGGGGCCGCTTGATATCGTGCACACATGCACACACTTAGCATGATATCGGGACGGGAGGCACATAGATATAACAATGTACCAATCATGGAGCGATAAACCTTTTGGTCAATCGATTTGCCATCCTTAGTCAAGTCAAGATGTCCACTAGTAGGCATGGGAGTTTTTATACCTTTGCTTTCTTGCATGTTGAACTTCTTGAATAAGTCCTTGGTGTACTTTGTTTGAGAAACGAAGGTGCCTTCCTAAGTTTGCTTGATTTGCGAACCAAAAAAGAACTTGAGTTCACTCATCATAGACATCTCAAACTTCTCCGTCATTAGCTTCCCAAATTTTTCACTAAAATGAGGGTTAGTCGAGCCAAATATGATATCATCAACATAAATTTGGCACACAAATAATTCACCATTAACCCTTTTAGTAAAACGAGTAGAATCTATCTTTCCAATCTCAAAGCCTTTTTCAATAAGGAACTTGGTCAAGCATTTATACCACGCTCTAGGATCTTGTTTAAGACCATAAAGAGCTTTGTGAAGTTTGTAAACATGATCAGGTTTCTTAGGATTAACAAAGCTGGGAGGTTGCTTAACATAGACCTCCTCCTATATTTCACCATTTAGAAAAGCAGTTTTAATATCCATTTGGTACAAGGTAATATCATGTTGATTAGCATAGGCAAGTAAGATGCGAATGGACTCAAGTCTAGCAACGGGGGTATATGTCTCACCGTAGTCCATACCTTCGACTTGAGTGTAGCCTTGGGCGACGAGACGTGCTTTGTTGCGGACGACTTGGCCATCTTCGTCTTGCTTGTTGCGAAACACCCATTTGGTACCAATGATGTTGTGGTTGTTGTCGGGCTTCTCGACCAATGTCCACACTTGGTTTCTCTCAAAGTTGTGTAGCTCTTCGTGCATGACATTTATCCAATCTTGATCTTCCAATGCTTCTTCAACCTTCATAAGTTCAATGCTAGAGATGAATGAATAATGTTCACAGGAATTAGCCAAACGAGTTTTAGAGTGAGTGATTCCCCTGGTTTGAATATCGTTAAAGATTTGTTCAACGGGATGGTCTCGTGAAACTCTTGCTCGGACTCGTGGGAGCTATTGTTTGGGTCGGGGTAGAGCATCTTCTTCATCATCTCATTCTTCTTCTTGGCCTTCTTCATTGTTGACATTGTCGTTTTCTCGTCGTGGTGAAGAAGGAGGTTGATGAGGTTCATCTTGGTGTACTTCCTTGTTTTCTTCATCTTGGCATGTCCCACTTGTGGATGCTTCCATGTCAACTCTTGGTTCACCTTGTCGTGAGGTAGAAGCTTCCACTTGGATGGACGAGGTACTCTCCTTCACCTCCGTTGGACAAATCTTGCCAATAGACAAGTCTTGGATTTCTTCCAAAGGGTCTTTGTCTCCTACATCAATTGGCAATGGCTCTACTTGCGAGCCGTTAGATTCATCAAACTTCACATCTACCGTCTCTTCAACCTTTCGGATGAAATTATTGTAGACACGGTAAGTGTGAGAGTTTGAGCCATTACCGAGTAGGAAACCCTCATGAGATTTAGGAGCAAATTTAGAACGACGACGCTTATCAAGAATGTAACACTTTGAGCCAAACACTCGGAAGTATCCAACTTGGGGTTTGTTACCGGTGAGAAGCTCGTATGTCGTCTTGCCGAGTAGCTTGTGAAGATACAAGTGTTTTGTTACATGACAGGCTGTCTCAACCGCTTCCGCCCAAAAGTGTTTTGGTGTCTTGTACTCATCAAACATCGTTCTTGCCATCTCAATAAGAGTTCAGTTCTTCCTCTCAACAAGTCCATTTTGTTGAGGCGTGTACGTAGCTGAGAACTCGTGTGAAATCCCTTCTTCATCAAGAAAGGTATCCACATTTGTGTTCTTGAATCCGTTCCGTTGTCACTACGAACCTTCTTGATCTTCACTTCAAATTGATTTTGGGCCTTCCTAGTGAAGTTCTTGAAGATCTTTCGGACCTGCTGAGGGAGTCCTGGATTAGGGGGTCTCCGGACAGCCGGACTATATCCTTTGCCCGGACTGTTGGACTATGAAGATACAAGATTGAAGACTTCGTCTCGTGTCCGAATGGGACTCTACTTGGCGTGGAAGGCAAGCTAGGCAATACGGATATGGATATCTCCTCCTTTGTAACCGACCTTGTGTAACCCTAACCCTCTCCGGTGTCTATATAAACCGGAGAGTTTTAGTCCGTAGGACAACAACAGACAATCATACCATAGGCTAGCTTCTAGGGTTTAGCCTCTCTGATCTCGTGGTAGATCTAGTCTTGTACTACCCATATCATCAATATTAATCAAGCAGGACGTAGGGTTTTACCTCCATCAAGAGGGCCCGAACCTGGGTAAAACATCGTGTCCCCTGCCTCCTGTTACCATCCGCCTTAGACGCACAGTTTGGGACCCCCTACCCGAGATCCGCCGGTTTTGACACCGACATTGGTGCTGTAGTTGAGAGTTCCTCTGTGTCGTCGCCGTTAGGCTTGATGGCTCCTTCGATCATCATTAGCGATGTAGTCCAGGGTGAGACTTTTCTCCCCGGATAGATTTTTGTATTCGGCGGCTTCGCACTACGGGCTAACTCGCTTGGCCATCTGGAGCAGATCGAAAGTTACGCCGCTGGCCACCAGGTCAAGTTTGGAAGCTTAAACTACACGGCCGATATTCACGGAGACTTGATCTTCGATGGATTCGAGCCTCTGCCCTGTGCGTCACACGGTCACGATGAGTACGATTTAGCTCTACCATCAGACGACGTTCAAGAGATCGCACCGGAGCCGCTCTGACCCTTAATTCGGGGCCAGTTGCGCCATCCATGGACGGGTGGATAGACCCCATCACGGAGGCCTTACCCTCAGCGGCGATCGAGCCGAACATCGACCTTACCCTGCGCGAGAGCCGTGTTGTTAGACTGCCGAATCCTTCTTCGGCCACGGACTCCGAACCGCCTGCGCCCGTTCCTAGCGAATCCGATTGGGTGCCGATCATGGAGTTTACCTTCGCGGATATTTTTCAACTCTCACCCTTTGGCGACTTACTGAACTCATTAAGGTCTCTCTCCTTGTCAGGAGGATCCTGGCCGAACTATGTCCGGCAGGATTGGGATACGGACAACGAAGAAATTCGTTGCCCACCCACCACCCCTTAGTAGCCACTATCGATGACTTAACCGACATGCTCGACTTCGACTCCGAAGACATCGACGGTATGGATGACGATGCGAGAGACGAAGAGGAACCACTGCCCACAGGGCATTGGACAACCACCTCATCATACGATATATACATGGTGGACACACCCAAAGAAGGCAATGGTGACGAGACAATGAAGGATGACCCCCTCCAGGGAGCAACCTAAGCGTCGGCGTCAGCGGCGCCGCTCTAAGTCCCGCCAAAGCAAAAATGGTGATTCGGGCACAAGAGATAACAACACCCCGGACAGTGCCGAAGACAACCGCCTCCAGCAAGATTCAGCACAGGAGGATGGAGAAGCCAGCCCTCATGAGAGAGCGGTAGATAGAGAGGAAGAGGATAATAATTACATACCTCCCTCCGAAGACGAGGCAAGCCTCGACGATGACGAATTCGTCGTGCTAGAGGATCCCGTCGAACAAGAGCGCTTCAAGCGCCGGCTTACAACCACGACAAGTAGCCTTAAGAAAAAGCAGCAGAAACTTCAAGCTGATCAAGATCTGCTAGCTGACAGATGGACTGAAGTCCTCGTGGCCGAGGAATATAAACTCGAATGCCCCCCCAAAATGCAGATTGCTACCCCGACTGGAGGAAGAAGCGTATGACGCGGATGATCGGCCACCTCGTGGCCGCGATAGAGAGGCATTCCAGCCAAAAGCTCAGCCTGCACCCCGACGCCATTCAAATAAAAAGGCATGGGGAAGTATGCCAGACCTGCGAGACGTATTGGAGGACAAAGCAAAACATGTAAGATCGATCTATGGATCACGAGGGTGCGCCGCTATGCGAGACGATAAACGTCACGCCGGATACAGTAAAAGTAAATCTGGCCGGTCCGAACACAACGAGCATGACTCATTGGAGCTGCGTCACGATATAGCCCAGTACAGAGGCGCCGCACACCCCTTATGCTTCACTGACGAAGTTATGGATCAGCAAATCCCAGAGGGTTTCAAACCCGTAAATATAGAATCATACGACGGCACAACAAATCCCGCGGTATGGATCGAGGATTTCCTCCTGCATATCCACATGGCATGCTATAATGATCTACACGCCATTAAATATCTCCCACTCAAACTCAAAGGACCAGCTCGGCATTGGCTCAATAGCTTGCCAGCAGAGTCATTTGGATGTTGGGAGGATCTATGATAACCCACAAGTATAGGGGGTCACAACAGTTTTCGAGGGTAGAGTATTTAACCCAAATTTATTGATTCGACACAAGGGGAGCCAAAGAATATTCTCAAGTATTAGCAGCTGAGTTGTCAATTCAACCACACCTGGAAACTTAGTATCCACAGCAAAGTGTTTAGTAGCACAGTAATATGATAGTGATGGTAGCGGCAACAAAAGTAAAGACAGCAAAAGTAATGTTTTTGGTATTTTGTAGTGATTGTAACAGTAAAAGCGAGAAAGCAAATAAGCGTAAACCAGTATATGGAAAACTCATAGGC
This sequence comes from Triticum aestivum, assembly GCF_018294505.1. NCBI lineage: Eukaryota > Viridiplantae > Streptophyta > Magnoliopsida > Poales > Poaceae > Triticum > Triticum aestivum. Next base: position 558,843,960 of record NC_057803.1, on the reverse strand, counting down.
ACCGGATCAGTGATGGATAATTATGCCGGATGCGGTTCATCATGTAAGAGTCATAACATAGGGTGACACAGAACTAGCTCCAGTTCGTCAATGTAATGTAGGCATGTATTCCGTATATAGTCATACGTGCTTATGGAAAAGAACTTGCATGACATCTTTTGTCCTACCCTCCCGTGGCAGCATGGTCCTATTGGAAACTAAGGGATATTAAGGCCTCCTTTTAATAGAGAACCGGAACAAAGCATTAACACATAGTGAATACATGAACTCCTCAAACTATGGTCATCACTGGGAGTGGTCCCGATTATTGTCACTTCGGGGTTGCCGGATCATAACACATAGTAGGTGACTATAGACTTGCAAGATAGGATCAAGAACTCACATATGTTCATGAAAACATAATAAGTTCAGATCTGAAATCATGGCACTCGGGCCCTAGTGACAAGCATTAAGCGTAGCAAAGTCATAGCAACATCAATCTCAGAACATAATGGATACTAGGGATCAAACCCTAACAAAACTAACTCGATTACATGATAAATCTCATCCAACCCATCACCGTCCAACAAGCCTACGATGGAATTACTCACGCATGGCGGTGAGCATCATGAAATTGGTGATGGAGGATGGTTGATGATGACGACGGCGACGAATCCCCCTCTCCAGAGCGCCGAATGGACTCCAGATCAGCCCTCCCGAGAGGTTTTAGGGCTTGGCAGCGGCTCCGTATCGTAAAACGTGATGATTTCTTCTCTCTGATTTTTTCTCTCTCCAAAAGCAAATATATAGAGTTGGAGTTGGCATCGGAGGGTCAACAGGGGGCCCACGAGGTAGGGGGCGCGCCCTAGGGGGGGTGCCCCCCACCCTCGTGGAAAGGGTGTGGGCCCCCTGGTCTTCATATTTGGCGAGGATTTTTTTTATTTTTTCTAAGGTATTCCGTGGAGTTTCAGGACTTTCCGAGAATATTTGCTTTCTGCACATAAAAGAACACCAAGGTAATTCTGCTGAAAACAGCGTCAGTCCAGGTTAGTTCCATTCAAATCATACAAGTTAGAGTCCAAAACAAGGGCAAAAGTGTTTGGAAAAGTAGATACGACGGAGACGTATCAACTCCCCCAAGCTTAAACCCTTGCTTGTCCTCAAGAAATTCAGTTGACAAACTGAAAGAAAGAAAGAAAAACTTTTACAAACTCGGTTTACTCTTGTTATTGTAACTATGTCAAGCCAGCATTCAAGTTTTCTGCATAGATCATAACTAACCACATTTGCAATAATTCTCAGGTCTCACAATTACTCAAATCAATAGCATAATCAACTAGCAATTCATAATAATAAATCTCGGATGACAACACTTTCTCAAAACAATCATAATATGATATAACAAGATGGTATCTCGCTAGCCCTTTCTGAGACCGCAAAACATAAATGCAGAGCACCTTTAAAGATCAAGGACTGACTAGATATTGTAATTCATGGTAAAAGAGATCCAATCATAGTCATACCCAACATAGATTAATAGTGATGAATGCAAATGACAGTTGTGCTCTCCAGCTAGTGCTCTTTAATAAGAGGGTGATGACACAACATAAAAGTAAATGGATAGGCCCTTCGCAGAGGGAAGCAGGGATTTGTAGAGGTGCCAGAGCTCGGTTTTGAAATAGAGATAAATTGTATTTTGAGCGGTATACTTTCATTTTCAACGTAACAACTAAGAGATGGCGATATCTTCCATGCTAAGCACATTATAGGCGGTTCCCAAATAGAATGATAAAGTTTATACTCCCCCTCCACCAACAAGCATCAATCCATGGCTTGCTCGAAACAACGAGTGCCTCCAACATACATCAGGTCCCAGGGGGAGTTTTGTTTGCAATTAATTTTGATTTAGTTTGCATAAAGCATGGGACTGGGCATCCCGGTGACCAGCCATTTTCTCGTGAGTGAGGAGCGGAGTCCACTCCTCTTGAGAATAACCCGCCTAACACGGAAGATAAGGACAACCTTTGTTGATACATGAGCTATTCGAGCATACAAAACAGAATGTTTATTTGAAGGTTTAGAGTTTGGCACATACAAATTTACTTGGAATGGTAGGTAAATACTGCATATAGGAAGGTATAGTGGACTCATCTGGAATAACTTTGGGGTTTAAGGGATTGGATGCACAAGCAGTATTCCTGCTTAGTACAGGTGAAGGCTAGCAAAAGACTGGGAAGCGACCAACTAGAGAGCGACAACAGCCATGTACATGCATTAAAATTAATAAACATTGGATGCAAGCATGAGTAGGATATAATCCACCATGAACATAAATATCATGAAGGCTATGTTGATTTTGTTTCAACTACATGCGTGAACATGTGCCAAGTCAAGTCACTTAAATCATTCAAAGGAGGATACCACCCCATCATACCACATCATAATCATCTCAATAGCATGTTGGCACACAAGGTAAATCATTATAACTCATAGCTAATCAAGCATGGCACAAGCAACTATGATCTCTAATTGTCATTGCAAACATGTTTATTCATAATAAGCTGAATCAAGAACGACGGGCTCATCATATTTACAAAAACAAAAGAGGTCGAGTTCATACCAGCTTTTCTCATCTCAGTCAGTCCATCATATATCATCATAATTGCCTTTCACTTGCACGACCGAACGGTGTGAATAATAATAAGAGTGCACGTGCATTGGACTAAGCTGGAATCTGCGAGCATTCAAGAAACAGGAGAAGACAAGGCAATATGGGCTCTGGGTTAAATCAACAATAATGCATATAAGAGCCACTTCAACAATTTAATTATGGTCTTCTCCTACTGACCCCCAAAGAAAAGAAAAGAAAATAAAACTATTTACACGGGAAAGCTCCCAACAAGCAAAAGAAGAACGGGAAATATTTTTTTGGGTTTTCTTTTTAATTACTACTACAGCAGGAAAGTAAATTACTACTAAATTTTTTGGTTTTTCTTAAGGTTTACTAAACACACAAGAAGAAAGCAGGAAAAGGAAAATAAACTAGCATGGATATTACAGTGAAAAAGTATGAGCACCGACATCTAGCAACGAGTGTGTGTGAACATAAATGTAATGTCGGTGAGAAATACGTACTCCCCCAAGCTTAGGCTTTTGGCCTAAGTTGGTCTATGGCCACGGCTGGCCTGGCGGATATCCATAATAATAGTTGTTGGGGTCGTACTGTGATGAGGAAGAATAGTTGGGATCATACTGTTGTGCAGCGGTTATCGCCTGCTGAGCTGCAGCGTGGAGTCGAGCTGCCTCCGCTCTCCTCTCGTACTCTTCTGCCTCCTCTCTGGTAATAACATATCTTCCTTTTGTCTGTGAATCAAAGAAGGCAGGAGCAGGGAGAGTAATACGGAAAACACGTCGTTTATCAAAAATTAAGCGATATAAGAGAGGTGATTCAGGCCTCTCGACAAACTGGTGCGAAGCCATAGAGTTATAATCTAAATATGCAGGAGGCAACTCCATATCACCCTCACGAATGTCTATTTCAAGAAAATGAGCTAAGCGGGTTGCGTAAATTCCTCCAAAGAAATCTCCATTATGTCTATTATGATGCAACCTACGAGCTACAATGGCTCCCATATGATAAGATTGGTCTCCTAACACAGCACTCCTAAGAATGCTAAGATCAGGGACACACATGTGACATGCTTCATCCTTAGCATTTATGCATCTACCGATAAAGAGAGCAAAATAATGTATAGCAGGAAGGTGAATGCTCCCTATGGTAGCCTGCGTTATGTCTCTGGATTCCCCCACAGTTATACTAGCAAGAAAGTTTCTAAATTCAGATTTAGGGGGATCCCTAATACTGCCCCATGATGGAAGTTTGCACGCAAGAGTAAAATCCTCTAAGTCCATTCTATAAGATTTATCATAAAGTTCAAACATGACTGAAGGAGAATTACGCGAAGATGAATACTCAAACCTCCTCACAAATGAACTTGTGAGATCATGATACTGGGGGCATTTGTTGGCCTCAAATTCCTCAAGACCGGCATTGCACAAATATGCTTTGAATTCTTCTTTAATTCCCGCACGGTCCATAAAATTTTCTGACAGCCATTCGCAAGGCCGTACCGGAGTGTCTCTTGGTGGATCCTCGTCAGCATCGCGCATAGCAATCATGGGTCCTTGCTTCTTAGAGGAACCACCTTGGAACATCTTCCTAAGCATATTGTTTTTCTCTGAAAAATTCTGAAATGTTTAGTAACTTCAAACAAAAGTGAACCAACTTCAATAATATTGATAGTAACTACTCCTACAAGTGCCTAGAGCCTATATCAAGCATTAGAACTACTTGGAGCCATATAAATTTGACATGCAAGCTCAAGGACATGGTCACCTATGCAGCACAAATTTGCAAAGAATAGAGCACTAGAACAAAAACTAATTGGACCAATGGAGGAGTCACATACCAAGGAACAATCTCCCCAAGAAGTTTTGCGAGAGGTGCTTTGAGCAAGGAGATCGAAAATCACAGCAAAAGTGGCTGGAACTCGTGCTTGAGTTGGTTTTTCGTGTTTGTGTGAGGCAGAGGAAGAAGATGGGTGCTGGGATAAGTGGAGGAGGGCCACCGTGGGCCCACGAGGCAGGGGGGCGCGCCTTAGGGAGGGCGGCGTGCCCACCACCCTCGTGGCCAGGTGGCAGCTCCTCCCGTGGTAATTTTTGCACAGTAAATCCTCAAATATTCCCGAAAAAAATCTTATTAAATTGGCATGGCTTTCTGAGGACTTTTATTTTCAGGATATTTTTATATTGCACGGATAAGTCAGGAAACAGACAGAAAATACTATTTTTACTTTATTTCTACTAAATTACAGAAAATATAAAGAGGGTACAGAAGTTTGTGCTTCTAGTTTCATCCATCTCATGCTCATAAAAAAGAATCCACTAACAAGGTTGATCAAGTCTTGTTAACAAACTCATTCTGATAATCATGAAACCGGAGAAATTTCAAATAACACTAAGTTACCTCAACGGGGATATGCACATCCCCTATAATGAGTATATCATATTTCTTTTTGACTGTAGGAAGAGGAAATTCAAAACGTCCAATTATAATCGATGGAATTTTTCCATTGGAGTTGATACTATGAACTTGAGGTTGTTTCCTCGGAAAGTGTACCGTATGCTCATTACCATTAACATGAAAAGTGACATTGCCTTTGTTGCAATCAATAACAGCCCCTGCAGTATTAAGAAAAGGTCTTCCAAGAATAATAGACATACTATCATCCTCGGGAATATCAAGAATAACAAAGTTCGTTAAAATAGTAACGTTTGCAACCACAACGGGCACGTCCTCACAAATACCGACAGGTATAGCAGTTGATTTATCAGCCATTTGCAAAGATATTTCAGTAGGTGTCAACTTATTCAAGTCAAGTCTACGATATAAAGAGAGAGGCATAACATTAACACCGTCTCCAAGATCACATAAAGCAGTTTTAATATAATTTCTTTTAATGGAGCAAGGTATAGTAGGTACTCCGGGATCTCCAAGTTTCTTTGGTATTTCACCCTTAAAAGTATAATTAGCAAGCATGGTGGAAATTTCAGCTTCCGGTATCTTTCTTTTATTAGTAATGATATCCTTCATATATTTAGCATAAGGATTAGTTTTGAGCACACCAGTCAATCGCATACGTAAAAATATAGGCCTAATCATTTCAGCAAAGCGCTCAAAATCCTCATCATCCTTCTTCTTGGATGGTTTCAGAGGAAAAGGCATGGGTTTCTGAACCCAAGGTTCCCTTTCTTTACCATGTTTCCTAGCAACAAAGTCTCTTTTATCATAACGTTGATTCTTTGATTATGGGTTATCAAGATCAACAGCAGGTTCATTCTACATCATTATCATTACTAGGTTGAGCATCATCATGAACATCATCATTAATATTTTTACTAGGTTCATGTTCATTACCAGATTGTGTTTCAGCATTAGACATAGAAATATCATTTGGATTATCAGGTGGTTCAGCAATAGGTTCACTAGAAGTTTGCACAGTTCTATCATTTTTCTTTTTCTCCTTTTTAGAAGAACTAGGTGCATCAATATTATTTCTCTGAGAATCTTGCTCGATTCTCTTAGGGTGGCCTTCAGGATACAAAGGTTCCTGAGTCATTCTACCAGTTCTAGTAGCCACTCTAACAACATAATCATTTTTCTTACTATTCATTTCATGGAGCAATTCTTTTTGAGCTTTAAGTACTTGTTCTACTTGAGTGGTAACCATAGAAGCATGTTTGCTAACAAGTTTAAGTTCACCTCTAATATTAGCCATATAATCACCCAAGTATTTAATTATATCGGAATCATATTTCAATTGTCTACCAAAATAAGCATTGAAATTTTCTTGTTTGACAATAAAATTATCAAACTCATCAAAGCATTGCCTAGCAGACTTATAGTGAGGGATATCACCTTCATCAAATCTATAGAGAGAATTTACCTTTACTACCTGTGTCGGGATATCGGGAGGTTCTTCAATGAATAAAGGATTAAGATCATATACTTCGTCAACAGGCGGTATATTAAGACCATGTATTTCTTCAATAGGAGGTAAATTCTTAACATCTTCAGCTTTAATACCTTTTTCTTTCATAGATTTCTTTGCCTCTTGCATATCTTCGGGACTGAGAAATAGAACACCTCTCTTCTTCGGAGTTGGTTTAGGAATAGGATCATTAATTGGAGCGGGAGCTGGCTCAGGAGGTGCCCAATTATTTTCATTTGTCAACATATTATTCAATAGAATTTCAGCTTCATCCGGTGTTCTTTCCCTGAAAAGAGAACCAGCACAACTATCCAGGTAATCTCTGGAAGCATCGGTTAGTCCATTATAAAAGATATCAAGTATTTCAGGTTTCTTAAGAGGATGATCAGGCAAAGCATTAAGTAACTTGAGAAGCCTCCCCCAAGCTTGTGGGAGACTCTCTTCTTTAATTTGCACGAAATTGTATATTTCCCTCAAAGCAGCTTGTTTCTTATGAGCAGGGAAATATTTAGCAGAGAAGTAATAAATCATATCCTGGGGACTACGCACACAACCAGGATCAAGGGAATTAAACCATATCTTAGCATCACCCTTTAATGAGAACGGAAATATTTTGAGTAAATAGAGGTAACGTGATCTCTCATTATTAGTGAACAGGGCAGCTATGTCATTTAACTTAGTAAGATGTGCCACAACAGTTTCAGATTCATAGCCATAAAACGGATCAGATTCAACCAAAGTAATTATATCAGGATCAACAGAGAATTCATAATCTTTATCAGGAACACATATAGGTGAAGTAGCAAAAGCAGGATCGGGTTTCATTTTATCTCTAAGTGATTCTTTGTTCCATTTAATTAATAACCTTTTAAGCTCATATCTATCTTTGCAGGCTAAAATAGCTAAAGAAGAATCTTTATCAAAAAGATAACCTTCAGGAATAACAGGCATATTTTCATCATCACTATCATCATCGTATTCAGTTTCATCAATTTCTCTTTCTCTAGCCCTAGCAATTTGTTCTTCAAGAAATTCACTAAGGGGCACAGTAGTATCAGGCATAGAAGCAGTTTCATCATAAGTATCATGCATAGTAGAAGTGGCATCATCAATAACATGCGACATATCAGAACGAATAGCAGAAGCAGGTGTAGGTGTCGCAACTTACTCATAACAGAAGGTGAATCAAGTGCAGAGCTAGATGGCAGTTCCTTACCTCCCCTCGTAGTTGAGGGATAGATCTTGGTTTTTGGATCTCTCAAGTTCTTCATAGTGTCCAGCAGATATAAATCCCAAGTGACTCAAAGAATAGAGCTATGCTCCCCGGCAACGGCGCCAGAAAAAGGTCTTGATAACCCACAAGTATAGGGGATCGCAACAGTTTTCGAGGGTAGAGTATTTAACCCAAATTTATTGATTCGACACAAGGGGAGCCAAAGAATATTCTCAAGTATTAGCAGCTGAGTTGTCAATTCAACCACACCTGGAAACTTAGTATCTGCAGCAAAGTGTTTAGTAGCACAGTAATATGATAGTGGTGGTAGCGGCAACAAAAGTAAAGACAGCAAAAGTAATGTTTTTGGTATTTTGTAGTGATTGTAACAGTAGCAGCAGGAAAGTAAATAAGCGTAAACCAGTATATGGAAAACTCGTAGGCACCGGATCAGTGATGGATAATTATGCCGGATGCGGTTCATCATGTAACAGTCATAACATAGGGTGACACAAAACTAGCTCCAGTTCGTCAATGTAATGTAGGCATGTATTCCGTATATAGTCATACGTGCTTATGGAAAAGAACTTGCATGACATCTTTTGTCCTACCCTCCCGTGGCAGCGGGGTCCTATTGGAAACTAAGGGATATTAAGGCCTCCTTTTAATAGAGAACCGGAACAAAGCATTAGCACATAGTGAATACATGAACTCCTCAAACTATGGTCATCACCGGGAGTGGTCCCGATTATTGTCACTTCGGGGTTGCCGGATCATAACACATAGTAGGTGACTATAGACTTGCAAGATAGGATCAAGAACTCACATATATTCATGAAAACATAATAGGTTCAGATCTGAAATCATGGCACTCGGGCCCTAGTGACAAGCATTAAGCATAGCAAAGTCATAGCAACATCAATCTCAGAACATAATGGATACTAGGGATCAAACCCTAACAAAACTAACTCGATTACATGATAAATCTCATCCAACCCATCACCGTCCAGCAAGCCTACGATGGAATTACTCACGCACGGCGGTGAGCATCATGAAATTGGTGATGGAGGATGGTTGATGATGACGACGGCGACGAATCCCCCTCTCCGGAGCCCCGAACGGACTCCAGATCAGCCCTCCCGAGAGGTTTTAGGGCTTGGCGGCGGCTCCGTATCGTAAAACGCGATGATTTCTTCTCTCTGATTTTTTTCTCTCCGAAAGCAAATATATAGAGTTGGAGTTGGCGTCGGAGGGTCAACAGGGCCCCCCCAAGGTAGGGGGCGCGCCCTAGGGGGGGCGCCCCCCACCCTCGTGGAAAGGGTGTGGGCCCCCTGGTCTTCATATTTGGCGAGGATTTTTTATTATTTTTTCTAAGGTATTCCGTGGAGTTTCAGGACTTTCCGAGAATATTTGCTTTCTGCACATAAAACAACACCAAGGTAATTCTGCTGAAAACAGCGTCAGTCCAGGTTAGTTCCATTCAAATCATACAAGTTAGAGTCCAAAACAAGGGCAAAAGTGTTTGGAAAAGTAGATACGACGGAGATGTATCAATCTGGAAGCCCGCATTCCCAACAACTTTTAGGGACTTATGTGCGACCACCAGATGTCGATGAACTTTGAGCACATAATTCAACAGCCAGCAGGAATCGGCCAGACAATTCTGTACACAGTTCCTAACATGGAAAAAAATCAAATTGCCACTGCCGATGCAAGAGGCTCTAGCAGCTAAATATTTCATAAGACGAACACAACAGATCTGCGGTATGATCGAGATTTCCTCCGCACATCCACATGGCCGCTGATGATCTACGCGCACAATACTCCCACTAAGCTCAAGACAGTCGGCATTGCTTAAAGCTTGCCGCAGAGTCCATTAGCTGTTGGGAGATCTGGAAGCCGCATTCTCGCACTTTCAGGCACTTATGTGCGACCACCAGATGCCGTGACTTGAGCCACATAATTCAGCAGCCAGAAGAATCGCAGGCAATTCTGGCCACGGTCCTAACAAAGAAAAATCAATTTGACTGTGATGCAGAGGCCTAGAGCTTAAGCACAACATCCGCGCGAGTGGCTAGCCGGCCCTTGGTCAGGAAAAGCGAAATCTATGGCAGCCTCACGAACTCATGACCGCTTTTGTGCGGAGAAGACAGTTGGATGGCTCGTAGTAAACACTATCAAAGAACCGTGGTACTTCGGATACCAAGGACGGCAATGGCAGGTCATGTCGCAACAAACATAAGCGCCGCATTAACAGCGACAATACCGAGGATACGACAGTCAATGCCGGATTCAAAGGCTCTAAACCCGGTCAGCGGAAAAAGCCATTTAAAAGAAGCACCCCGGGGCTGTCCAGTTTGGACCGTATAATCGATCGCTCGTGTCAAATACACGGCAACCCCGACAAGCCAGCCAACCACACCAATAGGGATTGTTGGGTGTTCAAGCAGGCCGGCAAGTTAATTGCCGAAAACAAAGATCAGGGGCCACATAGCGATGACGAGGAGGAGACCCGGCAGCCAAATACCGGAGGACAGAAGAGGTTCCCCCCACAAGTGCGGACGGTGAACATGATATACGCAACCCACATCCCCAAGAGGGAGCGGAAGCGTGCGCTCAGGGACGTATATGCGTTGGAGCCAGTCGCCCCAAAGTTCAACCCATGGTCCTTCTGTCCGATCACCTTCGATCGCAGGGACCACCCCACTAGTATCCGTCATGGTGGATTCGCCGCACTGGTCCTAGACCAAATTATTGACGGACTTCACCTCACTCGAGTCCTTATGGATGGCGGCAGCAGCCTGAACCTGCTTTACCAGGACACAGTGCGCAAAATGGGTATAGACCCCTCAAGGATCAAACCCACAAAAACGACCTTTAAAGGCGTCATGCTAGGTGTCGAGGCCCATTGCACAGGCTCAGTCACACTGGAAGTGGTCTTCGGATCCCCGAATAACTTCCGAAGCGAAGAGTTAATCTTCGATATAGTCCCGTTCCGCAGTGGTTATCATGCACTGCTCGGGCGAACCGCATTTGCGAGATTCAATGCGGTACCGCATTATGCATACCTCAAGCTCAAGATGCCAGGACCTCAGGGGGTCATTACAGTTAATGGAAACATACAACGCTCTCTCTGAACGAAGGAGCACACTGCGACCCTCGCAGCGGAAGCGCAAAGCAGCCTCTTAAGGCAATCCACTAGTTCGGCGTTCAAGGACCCGAACACCTTCAAGCGCGCCCGGAGTAATCGACAACTGAACCACCTGGCACGTCCCGAGCTCGCATAACAATGCGGCCCCCACCCCGGCCCCAGCCAAACGACAAAATTCGTGCCACGCGTACATAATTACGCATTAAAAATACCATGGGCATAGGTGGGGAGGGGGCACAACTACGACACACCTCAAGATGCGACTTAAACCGCACTAGGGGCTTCCCGCTTTGTTATTTTTCTTTCAGGACATTAATCTCTGGAAACCCTGTCCGGTAGCATGATTGCCTAACACATGATGTAGCAACCAAGGAGGCAGAAAGCTACACCACAAAACAGAACTCCCAGGTGGATTACGATAACGAGTGAAATACTTGCCTTAACATTATTCCTCAGCTTGCCCTTGGAGGGGATATAGTCCTACTTTTCGCTTATTGCACTGCATGTATCATTCCGCTTTAATGCACCTTTTTGAATAAACAATACATAGCATTAAGACTATTATTGCATTCTTCCTTCTTTTTTACATATATGTGTTCATCAATGACACCTTGCAACCGTACACTTTGGTACGGCCAATACACCAGGGGCTTAAGTACCCCACAATATGGTGTGAGAAGTCCGAACACTTTCACAAGTGTGGCACCCTAAACTTATAGCATTATATGCATCAGCTCCGAATCATGTCTTTGGTCAATAGTTGGGTTTGCCCGGCTCCCATGTTTTGGTACCTTACATTCCGCTATATCGGCTAAGGTAGCACTGGGAGAACTACTGCGATTGTGCCCCGGTTTTGCTGGGCTAAGCACCTCAGTAGAGAAAGCTAAAACTGACTGTCATGATAAGGCGAGAGACTGGTCGCTGTTCAGCGAGGTTTTGAGTCCCTAAAGACTTATGCCGCTTACAGCAAGGAGTCGGTCCTGTCCGGTTTAAAGGCGTGTATCGCGCCACGAATTCGGCCTTCCAAATACCAGGGGCTTCGCCGAAATTTAAAATTATATAATTCTATGGCTAAGTGAGAGTGATAAAGCGTTATTAGTCCGGTTGCCTTGTTCATTATGCTGAGCACCTCCCTCGAAGGACCCAAAAATGGGAACAAGAGTGCTCAGGTTTATCCCGAACACCCCAGCACTCGTGGCATGGGGGCAGAAGCTGAGGACTAGCCATCTCTCAGATTGGATAAACAGCCAAGCAGAAGGTAATATTTTAAATTCAAACAAGCATTGCATAGCGCATATGAAACAAGTTTTCATCATACAGGATCACACGAGCAAGTTTACTCAAATATTAGATCCTTTGGACATTCGTCCGCTACAAGACGGGCACCCTTCAGGACACCCTCATAATAAATTTCGGGGGTACGATGCTCCTTGCCCTGCGGTGGTCCTTCCTTGATCAGCTTCACGGCGTCTAGCTTGGCCCATTGCACCTTCACACAGGCAAAAGCCCGGCGTGCACCTTCGATGCAGACGGACCGCTTGACGACTTCCAGCCATGGGCAGGCATCCACAAGCCGCCTCACCAGGCCGAAGTAGCTGTTCGGAAGGGCGTTGCTAGGCCACAACCGGACTATAAGGCCCTTCATGGCCTGTTCGGCCGCCTTGTGTAGCTCGACCAGCTGCTTTAATTGGCCGCTCAGAGGCATCGGGTGTTTGGTCCCAGTATACTGAGACCAGAACAGCTTCTCTGTTGAGCTTCCCTCCTCGGCCTGGTAAAATTGTGCGACATCCGACACGCTGCGGGGCAAATCTGTGAATGCTCGTGGAGAGCTCCGGATTCGGGTAAGTAATAGGTTATTTACTTTCACATGCTTGCTTTGCATATAGAATGCCTTACCTACCGCTATTTTCTTCATCACGTCAATCTCCTGGAGGGCCTTTTGGGCTTTGGCCTTGGCACTCTTTGCGCTCTCGAGGGCCGCGGCAAGCTCAGACTCTCGCGTCTTCGAGTCAAGCTCCAACGCCTCGTGCTTCGTCACGAGAGCCTGGAGCTCTTGCTGCACCTCGCCCACCCGAGCCTCTTGCCTTTCCTGCTCAGTGCGCTCCTTGGCCGCTTTATCTTTGGCCTTGGACATCGCTTGCTTTAGGGTCGCCACTTCGGTTGTGGCCCCTGGCAAATTCATGATGATCCTGTCATTTTGCAATCGCGTCTTCTTTTATACATATCTATAGACATGGTATTACTTACCCTTGTTCTCCTCGAGCTGCCTCTTGGCAAGGCCGAGCTCTTTCTTGGACCCCTCGAGGTCCTGCTTCAGTGTGGCGACCTCCGCGGTCAGTGCGGCTGAGGCCAGCAGTGAAGCCTGCATACGCATATAGACATACTTATGTTAGACTCCTGCGGTATTATTTGATCCTCTTTTTGGCTTTTCTTTTGGAACGCCAAACAGAGCATCAGGGGCTACTGTCTATGCGATAATATTTTTCCTATATTTCAAACACTTACCTCAAAGCCTGTTAAAAGGCTGGCACAGGCTTCAGTCAATCTGCTCTTGGCAGACTAAACCTTCTGGACCACCGCACTCATAATAGTACGGTGCTCCTCGTCGAGGGAAGCGCTGCAAACCGCTTCCAGCAGATTGTCCGACACCTCTGGATGGACAGAGGTCACCGGCACAGGCGTCTCGCCCCTCTTAGAAGGAGGCCACCTGCCGAGTCCGGAACCGCTGGAGGTTCGGCGCAGTGTTCGGCTGAGGGCCGAACTCGGGCCCTCAGGGGCTTGTCCCCTCGGCTCTCGGAGTCCGAAAGGTCGCCCTTGAGGCGCCCCGGGACTGTCTCCCCTCGACCCGGTGCCTCTTGAGACAACACCTCGGCGTCGTCCGCAGGGCAAGGGGAGGTGGCGGTCGGAAGTGGATCGCTATCCATACTCGACGAGCCTAGGGAGCCGTCTGACGATACATCGATACGGGCTCGTGGCGGCCTGCATAATCATATTCGGCGTTAGCGAAAGCAGTGCGACAAAGGAAGCTATGAGTTACTCTAGTATGCGAATAATCACGACCTCCCCAGGGGCTTGGCCTGGGGCAACCACTCGTCTTCGCCTTCGGGGCGGTGATGGAGCTGTCCGGAAGGAGAGTCCTTCCCTTTTTGGTACCCTTCGCCCCCCAGTTGGGGCGGCCTTCCTTTTCTTGTCTCCCCTGCCTGGAGGGGGAGGATCTCTTCTTCCTCCTCGTCTTCGAGGGAGGAGTGTGCCGCAGATTCATCAGACGGTGAGTCCGATGACGCCTGGCATCGGGAACTCTTTTGGGTTCCCTTGGCCTTCTTGGTCTTCTCCGGCAGCCGTATAAGGAGCTGGAGTCAGCATCTTCGTCAGGAGAGCGTCTGCTGGGCCTTCGGGCAAAGGAGCCGGACAGTCGATCTGTCCGGCCGTCTCCTACCAGACCTGGCAAAGGTACAGGAGCTTAGATCCCGCATAGAGTCAAACTATGAAAAGCAAGTGTCCTGTGAGAGGTAAAATAGCTTACCGCGCTGGCTTGGCGCTTTGCGCAGAATCCGTGATCCTCGGTAGTGGGAGGTGGAACCTCGGAACCCTTGAATAGCACCTTCCAGGCATCCTCATGAGTTGTGTCGAAGAGCCTGTTCAGAGTTTGGTCCTGGGCCGGGTCGAACTCCCACAAGTTGAAAGCCCGTTGTTGGCACGGGAGGACAAGCGGATGAGCATGACCTGGACTACATTGACGAGCTTGAGCTTCTTGTTCACCATGTTTTGAATACATGTTTGGAGTCCGGTCAGCTCTCCCGAACTACCCCAGGACAGGCCCTTCTCTTGCCAGGAGGTGAGCCGCGTGGGGATGCCAGATCGGAACTCGGTGGCCGCTGCCCATGCAGGGTCACGCGGCTCGGTGATGTAGAACCACCCCGATTGTCACCCCTTTATGGTCTCCACAAAGGAGCCCTCGAGCCATGTGACGTTGGGCATCTTGCCCACCATGGCGCCTTCGCACTCCTCCTGGCGGCCGCTCACAACCTTTGGTTTGACATTGAAGGTCTTCAGCCATAAGCCGAAGTGGGGCTTGATGCGGAGGAAGGCCTCGCACATGACGATAAACGCCGAGATGTTGAGGATGAAGTTCGGGGCCAGATCATGGAAATCCAGGCTGTAGTAGAACATGAGGCCCCGGACGAATGGGTGGAGAGGGAATCCCAGTCCGCGGAGGAAATGGGTAAGGAACACTACCCTCTCGTGGGGCCTGGGGGTGGGGATGAGCCGCCCCTCATCTGGGAGCCGGTGCGCGATGTCGTCGGGCAGGTATCCGGCTCTCCTTAGCTTCTTGATGTGTCCCTCCGTAACGGAGGAGACCATCCACCTGCCTCCCGCTCCGAACATGGTTGGAGAAGGTTGAGGTTGGAAATGCGGACTTGGGCGCTGGAACTCGAGTGTGCGAAAATGGATGAGCAAAGGAGGAAGAAGGCGTGGATGAAAAGGTGAATCCTTGTCCCTTTATATGGGCGGCCGAAACTATGCACCCCCACCAGCCTGGTAAAACTCGCTTATCCCCCAAGCGTCGTAATCAATGGCGCGGTTGGGTTACCCACGCTCGTATTGATGAGAATCCCATAATAAGGGGACACGATCTCTGCTTTGACAACACGTGTCAAAAAACTGTCTCGCGTTATGTGCGGGGCTAGTTAAAGGAAACGGTTCGAATAATCACCGGGCCATGGCGTGATGTCATGTTGCCGAAACGTGTCAGCAGATTAGAATTGTGGAAATATTATTCTCTCTACGGTGGTATGTGGAACTTATTTTGCAGGGTCGGACACTATCCTTGTATTCAAATTCTTCCGTGGTGTATTCGGAGGAGGAAGCCGCCTTGCAATGCCGAAGACAATAATGCGCGCCGGACTCATTGTCATTGAAGCCTGGTTCAGGGGCTACTGAGGGAGTCCTAGATTAGGGGGTCTCCGGACAGCCGAACTATATCCTTTGCCCGGACTATTGGACTATGAAGATACAAGATTAAAGACTTCGTCTCGTGTCCGGATGGGACTCTACTTGGCGTGGAAGGCAAGCTAGGCAATACAGATATGGATATCTCCTCCTTTGTAACCGACCTTGTGTAACCCTAACCCTCTTTGGTCTCTATATAAACCGGAGAGTTTTAGTCCGTAGGACAACAACAGACAATCATACCATAGGTTAGCTTCTAGGGTTTAGCCTCTCTGATCTCGTGGTAGATCTACTCTTGTACTACCCATATCATCAATATTAATCAAGCATGACGTAGGGTTTTACCTCCATCAAGAGGGCCCGAACCTGGGTAAAACATCGTGTCCCCTGCCTCCTGTTACCATCCGCCTTAGACGCACAGTTCGGGACCCCCTACCCGAGATCCGCCGGTTTTGACACCGACACCTGCGATTTAGCATCAAGAAAGAACACCCACGTAAATCTTGAAAAATCATCGACTATAACTAGACCAAATGAGTTTCCACCGAGACTTTTGTAGGCAGTGGGACCAAAGAGATCCATATTAAGTAGCTCGAGCGGTCTCCTGTGGTCATGATGTTCTTCACGGGATGACTTCCTCCAACTTGTTTTCCTGCTTGACAAGGACTGCACAATCTATCCTTGTCAAATATAACATTTTTTACTCCAAGGATGTGATCACCTTTAATAAGCTTATCAAGATTTTGCATGCCCACATGACCTAATCTTCTATGCCACAACCAACTTTAGAAGATTTAGCAATTAAGGAAGTTCTAGGTTGAGCCTTTTTAGTGAAATCAACAATATATAGATCACCTCTACGTATACCGCTAAATACCATTTTATGATTATCTCTACAAAACACTTGGCAATCTACTTCAGTAAATAGGACATTGAAATCAAAGTCAGCAAGTCTAGATACGGAAAGTAAATTGTGGCCAAGAGATTCAACGAGCATAACATTTTGTATGGAGCTATCATGTGAGATGGCCACCTTACGAAGGCCAACCACCTTACCCTTTGAGTTGTCACCAAAAGTGACATACTTTCGAGGGCCGTCGTTTTCAGCAAGCTCACAAAACATATCCTTGTCTCCGGTCATGTGATGGGTACACCCACTATCAAGAACCCATTCCTTTCCTCCAGCCATGTAGCTGCGAAGATTTGCCATAAGACCAAAGTGTCTCATAGACTCATCGAGATCAAAGTCACTATCATCATCCTCATCATAGTACTCATGTTCAACATCGTCTTGTGATGGATCAATTCCTAGAGAGGGCAATTCATTAGATAAATGGTCATCACAATAGTCATCTTTATTAATTCTAATGGCTTCAGAGATGATATTGCTAATGATTCCAACATCTCCTTTGGCACGTGTAAGATTAGTAAGCTCAAATAGATAATCACCAAATTTGGGATCATTGGAACTCATCTTACTCAAGGCAATAGACTTATGAAGGATCTCATCTAAGTTTTTCAAGGAATATTTGGAAATCGTTCCTCAAGAAATCTCTCTATGGTGTAAGCACAATCAAAAGCAGGCAAGCTAGCAAACAAGTTTCTAGGCAATCCTCTACTGATTAAATTGACAATTCTAAGATTATGGATCATGTCAATAGACTCATCAAGGGTAGAATGCAAAGGATCAACATGAGGTGCACAAGGGCTAGTAATATACTTGTTCAAAGATATTCATTAAAAATCTCAAGCATCTCAATTTTCCACTCATGAAAGAACTGTCCATCAAGTATAGGTACTCTACGTCTAAGACTCCCCAATGTAGACTCATCCATCTTCCTCCAAAGGTGTTTAAACCAAAGCAATGGAGACCAATGCTCTGATACCAATCGAAAGGGTCGAGAAGAGGTGTCTAGAGGGGGGGGGGGTGAATAGACTCCTAACAAAGAAAAGTTACAGTTTTTATTTTCTTCAAGTTAAGGTAGAGTTTTTGCACAAGTTTAAACATCCACAATACATTCAAGCAAGCACGGCAAGAGTATATGAGCAGCAAAAAGTAAAGCATGCAATTTGCAAGAAAGTAAAGGGATGGGATTGGAGTGTGCAAACTAAAGGAAATATGCCCTAGAGGCAATAATAAGGTTGTTATTTATATTTCCTTATATCATGATAAATGTTTATTATTCATGCTAGAATTGTATTAACCGGAAACTTAGTACATGTGTGAATACATATACAAACAGAGTGTCACTAGTATGCCTCTACTTGACTAGCTTGTTGAATCATAGATGGTTAAGTTTCCTAGCCATAGACATGAGTTGTCATTTGATTAACGGGATCACATCATTAGATAATGATGTGATTGACTTGACCCATTCGGTTAGCTTAGCACAACGATCATTTAGTTTGTTGCTATTGCTTTCTCCATAACTTATACATGTTCCTATGACTATGAGACATGCAACTCCCGAATACCGGAGGAACACTTTGTGTGATACCAAACGTCACAACGTAACTAGGTGATTATAAAGGTGCACTACAAGTGTCTCCGATGGTGTTTGTTGAGTTGGCATAGATCGAGATTAGAATTTGTCACTCCGATTGTCGAAGAGGTATCTCTGGGCCCTCTCGGTAATGTACATCACTATAAGCCTTGCATGAAATGTAGCTAATGAGTTAGTTACGGAATGTAGCATTACAAAATGAGTAAAGAGACTTGTTGGTAATGAGATTGAACTAGGTATTGAGATACCGACGATCAAATCTCAGGCAAGTAACATACCAATGACAAAGGGAACAACGTATGTTGTTATGCGGTTTGACCGATAAAGTTCTTCGTAGAATATGTGGGAGCCAATATGAACATCCATGTTCCACTATTGGTTATTGACCAGAGATGAGTCTCGGTCATGTCTACATAGTTCTCGAACCCGCAGGGTCTGCACGCTTAACATTCGGTGACGATTGGTATTATGAGTTTATGTGTTTTGATGAACCGAAGCTTGTTCGGAGTCCCGGATGTGATCATGGGCATGACAAGGTGTCTTGAAATGGTCGAGACATAAAGATCGATATATTGGAAGCCTATGTTTGGAGATCAGTATGGTTCTGAGTGAGTTTGGGCATATATCGGGGTACCGGGGGGTTACCGGAACCCCCCGGGGAGTATATGGGCCCTAATGGGCTTTAGTGGAGAGAGAGGCAGCCAGGGCAGGTCGCACGCCCCCGCCCCCTTTGGTACGAATTGGACTAGGAAGGGGGGCTGCCCCCTTTCCTTCCTCCATCTCTCCCCCTTCCTTCTCTCCTAGTCCAACTAGGGAAAGGGGAGAATCCTACTCCCAGAGGGAGTAGGACTCCTCCAGGGCGTGCCATAGAGGGCCTGCCCCCCTCCTCCACTCCTTTATATACGGGGGAGGGGCCACCCCATAGACACACAAGTTGATCATTGATCTCTTAGCCATGTGCGGTGCCCCCCTCCACCATAATCCACCTCGGTCATATCATAGCGGTGCTTAGGCGAAGCCCTGTTCCGGTAGCATCATCATCACCGTCATCACACTGTCATGCTGACGAAGCTCTCCGTCGACACTCTGCTGGATCATGAGTTCGTGGACGTCACCGAGCCGAACGTGTGCAGATCGTGGAGGTGTCGTACTTTCGGTACTAGGATCGGTCGATCGTGAAGACGTACGACTACATCAACCGCGTTGTCATAATGCTTCCGCTTACGGTCTACGAGGGTACATAGACAATACTCTCCCATCTCGTTTCTATGCATCACCATGATCTTGTGTGTGCGTAGGAAAATTTGGAAATTACTGCGTTCCCCAACAGTGGCATCCGAGCCAGGTCTATGCGTAGATGTTATATGCACGAGTAGGACACAAAGGAGTTGTGGGCGTGGGTATATACATATTGCTTGTCGTCACTAGTTGATTCTTGATTTAGCGGTATTGTTGGATGAAGCGGCTCAGACCGACATTACGCGTACGCTTACGCGAGACTGGTTCTACCGACGTGCTTCGCACACAGGTGGCTAGTGGGTGTCTGTTTCTCCAACTTTAGTTGAATCGAATTCAATGAGCATGGTTCTTTCTGAAGATCAAAAAGCAATCACTATACCGCGTTGTGGTTTTTGATGTGTAGGTAAGAATGGTTGTTTCTCAGCCCATAGCAGCCACGTAAAACTTGCAACAACAAAGTAGAGGACGTCTAACTTGTTTTTGCAAGGCATGTTGTGATGTGATGTGGTCAAGACATGATGAGATATAAATTGTTGTATGAGATGATCATGTTTTGTTAAAGTTATCGGCAACTAGCATGAGCCTTATGGTTGTCTCTTTATTGCATAAGATGCAAGCGCCATAAAATTGCTTTACCTTATCGCTATGCGATAGCAATAGTTGCAAAAGCAATAGTTGGCGAGACGACCATGTGACTACACATTGATAGAGATCAAGATGATGGAGATCATGGTGTCATGCCGGTGACAATGGAGATCATGACGGTACTTTGGAGATGGAGATCAAAGGCACAAGATGATGATGGCCATATCATGTCACATATTTTGATTGCATGTGATGTTTATCATGTCACATACTTTGGAGATGGAGATCAAGGCAGTTTGGCGTCACGACTCTCGTGAAGGGTAAGGCCGATACTCGGCTCGATCGCCGATGAGAGTGCGGCCTCCGCGGCGGGGTCTATCCACCTGTCACTGGATGGCGCAATTGGATCCAATTTGAGGGTCGGGGCAGTCGCCCGTGCGATCTCCCGAACACTGTCCGATGGTAGAGCTAAGTCATGCTCATCGTGACTGTGCGACGCACTCAGCAAGTACTCGAATCCGTCGAAGATCAAGTCTCCATGGATATCGGCTATGTAGTTCAAGTTTCCAAATCTGACCTGATAGCCAGGGGCGTAGCTCTCGATCTGCTCTAGATGGCCAAGCGAGTTGGCCCGCAGTGCGGAGCCGCCGAATACAAAGATCTGTCCGGGGAGAAAAGTCTCACCCCGGACTGCATCGCTATCGATGATCGAAGGAGCCATCAAGCCTAATGATGACGACACAGAGGAACTCTCAATGAAAGCACCAATGTCGGTGTCAAAACTGGCGGATCTCGGGTAGGGGTCCCGAATTGTGCGTCTAATGCAGATGGTAACATGAGGTAGGGGACACGATGTTTTACCGAGGTTCGGGCCCTCTTGATGGAGGTAAAACCCTACGTCCTGCTTGATTATTCTTGATAATACGAGTAGTACAAGAGTTGATCTACCACAAGATCAGAGAGGCTAAACCCTAGAAGCTAGACTATGGCATGATTGTATGTTGTCCTACGGACTAAAACCCTCCAGTTTATATAGACACCAGAGGAGGCTAGTGAGGGAGTCCTGGATTAGGGGGTCTCCGGACAGCCGGACTATATCCTTTGGCTGGACTGTTAGACTATGAAGATACAAGATTGAAGACTTCGTCTCGTGTCCGGATGGGACTCTACTTGGCGTGGAAGGCAAGCTAGGCAATACAGATATGGATATCTCCTCCTTTGTAACCGACCTTGTGTAACCCTAACCTCTCCGGTGTCTATATAAACCGGAGGGTTTTAGTCCGTAGGACGAACAACAATCATACCATAGGCTAGCTTCTAGGGTTTAGCCTCTCTGATCTCATGGTAGATCTACTCCTGTACTACCCATATCATCAATATTAATCAAGCAGGACGTAGGGTTTTACCTCCATCAAGAGGGCCCGAACCTGGGTAAAACATTGTGTCCCTTGCCTCCTGTTACCATCCGGCCTAGACGCACAGTTCGGGACCCCCTACCCGAGATCTGCCGGTTTTGACACCGACATTGGTGCTTTCATTGAGAGTCCCTCTGTGTCGTCGCTGTTAGGCTTGATGGCTCCTACTATCATCAATGGCGATGCAATCCAGGGTGAGACTTTTCTCCCCGGACAGATCTTCGTATTCAGCGGCTTTGCACTGCGGGCCAATTCGCTTGGCCATCTGGAGCAGATTGAAAGTTACGCCCCTGGCCACCAGGTCAAGTTTGGAAGCTTAAACTACACGACCGATATCCGTAGAGACTTGATCTTCGACGGATTCGAGCCTCTACCTTGTGCGTCAGGCGGTCACGATGAGTGCGGTTTAGCGCTACCATCGGATAGTGTTCAAAAGATCACACAGGCAGCCGCTCCGACCCTCAATTCGGAGCCAGGTGCGCCTTCCGCGGACGGGTGGATGGACCCCGCCACGGAGGCCTTACCCTCAGCGGCGATCGAGCCGAACATCGACCTTACCTTGCACGAGAGTCGTGTTGTTAAACTGTCGGATCCTTCTCGGGCAACAGACTCCGAACCGCCTGCGCCCGTTCCTATGAATCCAATTGGGGGTCGATCATGGAGTTTACCTCCACGGATATTTTTCAGCACTCGCCCTTTGGCGACATAAAAAACTCATTAAGGTCTCTCTCCTTGTCAGGAGGATCCTGGCCGAACTATGTCCGGCAGGACTGGGATGCGGACAACGAAGAAATTCGAGGCCCACCCACCACCCACTTAGTAGCCACTGTTGATGACTTAACCGACATGCTCGACTTCGAATCCAAAGACATCGACGGTGTGGACGACGATACGGGAGGTGAAGAGGAACCACCGCCCACAGGGCACTAGACAACCACCTCATCATACAATGTATACATGGTGGATACACCCAAAGAAGGCAATGGCGACGAGATAGCGGAGGATGACCCCTTCAAGAAGCAACCCAAGCGCCAACATCAACGATGCCGCTCTAAGTCCCGCCAAAGCAAAAGTGGTGATATCGGCATAGGAGATAATAATACTTCGGATAGTGCTGAAGACAACAACAATCCCCTCCAGCAAGATTTAGAGCAGGAGGATGGAGGAGCCAGCCCTCCTGAGAGAGCGGCAGATGGAGAAGAGGAGGATGATAATTACATGCCTCCCTCCAAAGACGAGGCAAGCCTCGGCGACGACGAATTCGCTGTGCCAGAGGATCCCGTCGAACAAGAGCGCTTCAAACGCCGGCTTATAGCCACGGCAAATAGCCTTAAGAAAAAACAGCAGCAGCTTCAAGCTGATCAAGATCTGCTAGCTGACAGATGGACTGAAGTCCTCGCGGCCGAGGAATATAAACTCGAGCACTCCTCCAAGAGTTACCCAAAGTGCAGGTTGCTACCCTGACTGGAGGAAGAAGCGTATGATACGGCTGATCGGCCACCTCGTGGCCGCGATAGAGAGGCATTCCAGCCAAAAATTCAGCCTCCCATTCAAATAAAAAGGCATGGGGAGATACACCAGACCTGCGAGACATATTGGAGGACAAAGCAAAGCATGCAAGATCGATCTACGGATCACGAGGGCGCACCACTCTGCGAGACGATAAACGTCATGTCGGATACAGTAAAAGCAAATCCGGCCGGGCCGAACACAGCGGGCAAGACCCATTCGAGCTGCATCGCGATATAGCCCAATACAGAGGTGTCGCACACCCCTTATGCTTCACAGATGAAGTAATGGATCATCAAATCCCAGAAGGTTTTAAACCTGTAAATATTGAATCATACGATGGCACAACAGATCCCGCTGTATGGATCAAGGATTTCCTACTCCACATCCACATGGCCCGCGGTGATGACTTACACGCCATCAAATACCTCCCACTAAAGCTCAAGGGACCAGTGCGACATTGGCTTAACAGCTTGCCAGCCGAGTCCATCAGCTGTTGGGAAGATCTGGAAGCCGCATTCTCGACAACTTTCAGGGCACTTATGTGCGGCCACCAGATGCCGATGACTTGAGCCACATAATTCAGCAGCCTGCAGAATCGGCCAGGTAATTCTGGACTCGGTTCCTAACGAAGAAAAATCAAATTGTCGACTATCCGGATGCAGAGGCCCTAGCGGCTTTCAAACACAACATCCGCGACGAATGGCTAGCCCGGCACCTTGGTCAGGAAAAGCCGAAATCTATGATAGCCCTCACGACACTCATGACCTGCTTTTGTGCGGGAGAAGACAGCTGGCTGGCTCGTAGTAATAACATATCAAAGAACCATGGTACTTCGGATACCAAGGACGGCAATAGCAGGTCACGTCGCAACAAACATAAGCGCCGCATTAACAGCGATAATAACGAGGATACGACAGTCAATGCCAGATTCAAAGGCTCTAAACCCGGTCAACGGAAAAAGCCATTCAAACAAAGTACGCCGGGACCGTCCAGCTTGGACCGTATACTCGATCGCTCGTGTCAAATACACGGCACCCCAGAAAAGCCAACCAATCACACCAACAGGGATTATTGGGTGTTCAAGCAGGCCGACAAGTTAATTGCCGAAAACAAGGACAAGGGGCCACATAGCAATGACGAGGAGGAGCCCCGGCAGCCACACACCGGAGGACAGAAGAGGTTTCCCCCACAAGTGCGGACGGTGAACATGATATACGCAACCCACATCCCCAAAAGGGAGCGGAAGCGTGCACTCAGGGACGTATATGCATTGGAGCCAGCCGCCCCAAAGTTCAACCCATGGTCCTCTTGCCTGATCACTTTTGATCAAAGGGACCACCCCACTAGCATCCGCCATGGCGGATTTGCCGCATTGGTTCTAGACCCAATCATTGATGGATTTCACCTCACTAGAGTCCTTATGGACGGCGACAGCAGCCTGAACCTGCTTTATCAGGATACAGTGTGGAAAATGGGCATAGATCCCTCAAGGATTAAACCCACAAAAACAACCTTTAAAGGCGTCATACCAGGTGTAGAGGCCAACTGTACAGGCTCAATTACACTGGAAGTGGTCTTCGGATCCCCGGATAACTTCCGAAGCGAAGAGTTAATCTTCGATATAGTCCCGTTCCGGAGTGGTTATCATGCACTGCTCGGGCGAACCGCATTTGCGAGATTCAGTGCGGTACCGAATTATCCATACCTCAAGCTCAAGATGTCAGGACCTCGCGGGGTTATTACAGTCAATGGAAACACAGAGCGCTCTCTCCGAACAGAGGAGCACACTGCGGCCCTCGTAGCAGAAGCGCAAAACAGCCTCTCAAGGTAATCCACCAATTCGACGTTTCAAAACCCGGACAACTTCAAGCGCGCGCGGAGCAATCGGCAAATAGACCGCCTGGCGTGATCTAAGCTCGCATAGCAATGCGGCCCCCACCCTAGTCCCAGCCAAACGGCGAAGCTCGTGCCGCGCGTACATAATTACGCATTAAAAATACCGTGGGCACAGGTGGGGAGGGGGGCACACTGCGGCACGCCCAAGACGCGGCTTAAACCACACTAGGGGCTTCCCGTTTGGTTATTTTTCTCTTTTTTCAGGACCTTAATCTTTGGAAACCCTGTCCGGTAGCACTATTGCCGAACACATGATGCAGCAACCAAGGAGGCAGAAAACTACGTCACACCACGGAATTCCCAGGTGGATTACAATAACAAGCAAAATATTTGATTTAATACTATTCCTCAGCTTGCCCTTGGAAGGGACATAGTCCCACTCTTTGCTTATCGCACTATCTGTATCATTCTGCTTTAACGCACCTTTTTGAATAAACAATGCATAACATCACGACTATTATTGCATTCTTGTTACATATATATATGCGTTCATTAACGACGCCTTGCAACCATACACTTTGGTACGGCCAATACACCAGGGGCTTACGTACCCCAAAATATGGTGTGAAAAGTCCGAACACTTTCACAAGTGAGGCACCCCGAACTTATAGCATTATATGCATCAGCTCCGAATCATGTCTTTGGTCAAATGTTGGGTTTGCCGGTCTCCTATGTTTTGGTACCTTACGTTCCGCTCTATCAGCTAAGGTAGCGCTAGGAGAACTACTGCGATTGTGCCCCGGTTCTGCCGAGCAGAGCACCTCAGTAGAGAAAGCTAAAACTGACTGTCATGATAAGGCGAGAGACTGGTCGCTGTTCGGCGAGGTTTTCGAGTCCCTATAGACTCATGCCGCTTAGGGCGAGGGGCCGGCCCTGTCCGGCTTAAAGGCGTGTATCGTGCCCCGAATTCGGCCTTCTGAATACCAGGGGCTTCGCCGAAATTTAAAACTATAGAATTCTATGGCTATGTGAGAGTGATAAAGCATTATTACTCCAGTTGCCTTGTTCGTTGTGCTGAGCACCTCCCTCGAAGGACCCAAACATGGGAACACGAGTGCTCAGGTTTATCCCGATCACCCCAGCACTCGTGGCATGGGGGCAGAAGCCGAGGACTAGCCATCTCTCAGATTGGATAAAGGGCCAAACAGAAGGTAATATTTTAAATTCACACAAGCGTTGCATAGCGCATATGAAACAAGTTTTCATCATACAGGATCACACGAACAAGTTTACTCAAATATTACATCCTTGGAACATTCTTCCGCTACAAGACGGGCACCCTTCAGGACACCCTCATAATAAATTTCGGGGGTGCGATGCTCTTTGCCCTACGGCGGGCCTTCCATGATCAGCTTCACGGCGTCTAGCTTGGCCCACTGCACCTTCACATGGGCGAAAGCCCGGCGTGCACCTTCGATGCAGACGGACCGCTTGATGACCTCTAGCCGTGGGCAGGCATCCACAAGCCGCCTCACCAGGCCGAAGTAGCTATTCGGAAAGGCGTCGCCGGGCCACAGCTGGACTATAAGGCCCATCATGGCCTGTTCAGCCGCCTTGTGCAGCTCGACCAGCTGCTTTAGCTGGTCGCTTAGAGGCATCGGGTGTTCGGTCCCAGTATACTGAGACCAGAACAGCTTCTCCGTTGAGCTTCCCTCCTCGGCCTTGTAAAACTGTGCGGCATCCGACACGCCGCGGGGAAAATCTGCGAATGCTCCTGGAGAGCTCCGAATTCGGGTAAGTAATCGGTAATTTACTTTTACATGCTTGCTCTGCATATCGAATGCTTTACCCGCTGCTATCTTCTTCATTGCGTCGATCTCCTGGAGGGCCTTTTGGGCATCGGGCTGGGCACTTTTCGCGCTCTCGAGGGTCGTGGCAAGCTCAGACTCTCGCGTCTTCGAGTCAAGCTCCAACGCCTCGTGCTTCATCACGAGAGCCTGGAGCTCTTGCTACACCTCGCCCACCCGAGCCTCTTGCTTTTCTCGCTCGGTGCGCTCCTTGGCCGCTTTATCTTGGCCTTGGTTAGCGCTTGCTTCAGGGTCGCCACCTCGGTCGTGGCCCCTGGCAGATATACGATGATCCTGTCATTTTGCAACCACGTTTTTTATATACATATCGATAGATAGGGTATTGCTTACCCTTGTTCTCCTCGATCTGCCTCTTGGCAAGGCCGAGCTCTTTCTTGGACCCCTCGAGGTCCTGCTTCAGTACGGCGACCTCCGCAGTCAGTGCGGCGGACGCCAGCAGCGAGGCCTGCATACGCATATTGACATACTTATATTAGACTCCTGCGATATTATTTGATCCTCTGTTCGGCTTTTCTTTGTGAACACCGAACAAAGCATCAGGGGCTACTGTCTATGCGGTAATATCTTTCCTATATTTTAAAACACTTACCTTAAAGCCTGTTAGAAGGCTGGAACAGGCTTCAGTCAATCCGCTCTTGGCGGACTGAACCTTCTGGACCACCGCACTCATAATAGTACGATGCTCCTCGTCGATGGAAGCGCTGCGAAGCGCTTCCAGCAGATTGTCCGGTGCCTCTGGATGGACAGAGGTCACCGGCACAGGCGTCTTGCCCCTCTTAGAAGGAGGCCGCCTGCCCGAGCCCGGAACCACTGGAGGTTCCGGCACGGTGTTCAGCTGAGGGCCGAAATCGGAGCTCTCAGGGGCCCCGTCCCCTAGCCTCCCGGAGTCCGGAAGGTCGCCTTGAGGCGCCTCCAGGACGGTCTCCCCTTGACCCGATGCCTCTTGAGACAGCACCTCGGCGTCGTCAGCAGGATGAGGGGAGGTGGCGGTCGGGACTGGATCGCTATCCATGTCCGATGAGCCCAGGGAGCCATCCGATGATACATCGATACTGGCTCGTGGCGGCCTGCATAATTATGTTCGGCATTAGGGAAAGCAGTGCGACAAAGGAATGCTATGAGTTACTATGGTATCCGAATACTTACGATCTCCCCAGGGGCTTGGCCCTGGGCAACCACTCGTCTTCGCCTTCGTCGGCGGCGGTGGAATTGTCCGGAAGGAGAGTCCTTCCCTTATTGGACCCTTCGCCCCCCCCAGTTGGGGCGGCCTTCCTTTTCTTATCTCCCCCAGCTGGAGGGGGAGCATCTTCTTCTTCTTCCTCGTCTCCGGGGGAGGAGTGCGCCGCAGAGTCATCGGACGGTGAGTCCGACGACGCCTGGCATCGGTAACTATTTCGGGTTCCCTTGGCCTTCTTGGTCTTCTCCGGCACCGTATAAGGATCCGGAGTCAGCATCTTCGCTAGAAGAGCGTCCGCTGGGCCTTCGGGCAAAGGAGCCAGACAGTCGATCTGTCCGGCCGTCTCCTGCCAGTCCTGTCAAAGGCACGGGAGTTTAGATCCCGCATGGAGTCAATATATAAAAAAATAAGTATCCTGTGAAAGGTAAAGCAGCTTACCGCACTGGCTTGGCGCTTTGTGCTGAATCCGCGATCCTCAGTAATGGGAGGAGAGACCTCGGCGCTTTTGAACAGCACCCTCCAGGCATCTTCGTGAGTTGTGTCGAAGAGCTTGTTCAGAGTTCGGTGCTGCGCCGGGTCGAACTCCCACAAGTTGAAGTCCCGTTGTTGGCACGAGAGGATCTGGCGGTGGAGCATGACCTGGACTACGTTGACAAGTTTGAGCTTCTTGTTCACCATGTTTTGAATACATGTTTGGAGTCTGGTCAGCTCTTCAGAACTACCCCAGGACAGGCCCTTCTCTTTCCAGGAGGTGAGCCACATGGGGATGCCAGATCGGAACTCGGGGGCCGCTGCCCATGCAGGGTCACGCGGCTCGGTGATGTAGAACCACCCCGATTGCCACCCCTTTATGGTTTCCACAAAGAAGCCCTCGAGCCATGTAACGTTGGGCATCTTGCCCAACATGGCGCCTCCACACTCCGCCTGGCGGCCGCCCACAACCTTCGGCTTGACATTGAAGGTCTTCAGCCATAAACCGAAGTGGGGCTTGATGCGGAGGAAGGCCTCGCACACGATGATAAACGCCGAGATGTTGAGGATAAAGTTCGGGGCCAGATCGTGGAAATCCAAGCCGTAATAGAACATGAGCCCCCGGACGAATGGGTGGAGAGGGAATCCCATTCTGCAGAGGAAATGGGTGAGGAACACTACCCTCTCATGGGGCCTGGGGGTGGGGATGAGCTGCCCCTCATCTGGGAGCCGGTGCGCGATGTCGTCGGGCAGGTATCCGGCTCTCCTCAGCTTCTTGATGTCTCCCTCTGTTGTGGAGGAGACCATCCACCTGCCTCCTGCTCCGGACATGGTTGGAGAAGGTTGAGGTGGGAAGTGCGTACTTGGGCGCTAGAGCACGAGTGTGCGAAAATGGATCAACAAAGGAGGAAGAAGGCGTGGATGAAAAGGTGAATCCTTATCCCTTTATATGGGCGGACGAAACTATGCGCCCCCACTAGCCTGGTAAAACTCGCTTATCCCCCAAGCACCGTAATCGATGGCGCGGTTGGGTTACACACGCCCATATTGATGAGAATCCCGTGATAAGGGGACACGATCTCTGCTTTGACAAGACGTGTCAAAAAACTGCCTCGCGTTATGTGCGGGGCTAGTTAAAGGAAATGGTTCGAATAATCACTGGGCCATGGCATAATGTCGTGTTGGCAAAACAAGTCAGCAAATTAGATTTGTGAAAATATTATTCTCTCTACGGTGGTATGTGGAACTTATTTTACAGGGTTGGACACTATCCTTGTATTCAAATTCTTCCGTGGTGTATTCAAGGGAGGAACCCGCCTTGCAATGCCGAAGACAACACTGCGCGCCGGACTCATCGTCATTGAAGCCTGGTTCATGGGCTACTGAGGGAGTCCTGGATTAGGGGGTCCCCGGACAGCCGGACTATATCCTTTGGTCGGACTGTTAGACTATGAAGATACAAGATTGAAGACTTCGTCTTGTGTCCAGATGGGACTCTACTTGGCGTGGAAGGCAAGCTAGGCAATACGGATATGGATATCTCCTCCTTTGTAACCGACCTTGTGTAACCCTAACCTCTCCGGTGTCTATATAAACCGAAGGGTTTTAGTCCATAGGACGAACAACAATCATACCATAGGCTAGCTTCTAGGGTTTAGCCTCTCTGATCTCATGGTAGATCTACTCTTATACTACCCATATCATCAATGTTAATCAAGCAGGACGTAGGGTTTTACCTCCATCAAGAGGGCCCGAACCTAGGTAAAACATTGTGTCCCTTGCCTCCTGTTTCCATCCGACCTAGACGCACAGTTCGGGACTCCCTACCCGAGATCCCCCGGGTTTTACACCGACAGCTAGGGTTACACAAGGTCGGTTACAAAGGAGGAGATATGCATATCCGTATTGCCTAGCTTGCCTTCCACGCCAATTAGAGTCCCATCCAGACACGGGACGAAGTCTTCAATCTCGTATCTTCATAGTCCAACAGTCCGGCCAAAGGATATAGTCCGGCTGTCCGGAGACCCCCTAGTCCAGGACTCCCTCAGTAATCCTATTCTGGAGGTCATGTTACTTGACCATGACGAATCTACGAACTATGAGGAAGTGGTGATGAGCCCAGATTCCGTGAAATGGCTTGAAGCCATGAAATCTGAGATGGGATCCATGTATTAGAACAAAGTATGAACTTTGATTGACTTGCCCGATGATCGATGAGTGTCGGTGTCAAAACCGACGGATCTCGGGTAGGGGGTCCCGAACTGTGTGTCTAAGGCAGATGGTAACAGGAGGCAGGGGACACGATGTTTACCCAGGTTCAGGCCCTCTTGATGGAGGTAATACCCTACGTCCTGCTTGATTGATCTTGATGATATGACTATTACAAGAGTTGATCTACCACGAGATCGTAGAGGCTAAACCCTAGAAGCTAACCTATGGGTATATGGTAATGAATCTGTATCACATCTCTATTGACTAGCCTGGCCTCGGCTTATATAATGTACTAGAGGCCTCGGATTACAAGAGTCCTAGTCGAATACGCCGGTGGGGAGGAGTCCTTGTCTTGATCACCAAGTCTTCTGGAATCTTCCTCGTATATGTCTTTGGCTGTCCGAACCGGCCCATGAGTAACCGGCCATGGGGGTCCTTGGCCCAATCCAACTGATCGGGAGACGATGTGGTGAGTACACCCGAGTCCAGGACACCATCAGTGAGCCATTAAGAATAAATGGATTTTCAAGAGGAAGACGGACGCTGATAGTAGTGTTACTATCTACAAAGCTCGAATTGTCGCAAAAGGTTTTCGACAAGTTCAAGATGTTGACTACGATGAGATTTTCTCACTCGTAGCGATGCTTAAGTCTGTCCAAATCATGTTAGCAATTGCCACATTTTATGAAATCTGGCAAATGGATGTCAAAACTGCATTCCTTAATGAATTTCTTAAAGAAGAGTTGTATATGATGCAACAAGAAGGTTTTGTCAATCCTAAAGGTGCTAACAAAGTGTGCAAGCTCCAGCGATCCATCTATGGACTGGTGCAAGCATCTCGAAGTTGGAATATATGCTTTGATAAAGTGATCAAAGCATATGGTTTTATACATACTTGCGGTGAAGCCTGTATTTACAAGAAAGTGAGTGGGAGCACTACATCCTTTCTGATAAGTATATGTGAGTGACATATTGTTGATCGGAAATGATGTCGAATTTTTTATGGAAAGCATAAAGGAGTGTTTGAAAGGAGTTTTTCAAAAGAAAGACGTCGGTGGATCTGCTTACACATTGAGCATCAAGATCTATAGAGATAGATCAAGACACTTGATAAGATATTTCAATGAGTACATACCTTGACAAGATTTTGAAGTAGTTAAAAATGGAACAGTCAAAGAAGGAGTTCTTGCCTGTGTTGCAAGGTGTGAAGTTGAGTAAAGACTCAAAACCCAACTGAGGGAGTCCTGGACTAAGGGGTCCTCGGGTGTCCGGCCTGTTAGCCATGGGCCGGACTGATGGGCTGTGAAGATACGAAGACCGAAGACTGCACCCGTGTCCGGATGGAACTCTCCTTGGTGTGGAAGGCAAGCTTGGCGACCAAATATGTAGATTCCCTTCCTTGTAACCGACCATGTGTAACCCTAGATCCTCCCGGTGCCTATATAAACCGGAGGACTTAGTCCGGAGGGGGAATAATCACTATCATAGTCATACAGGCTAGACTTCTAGGATTTAGCCATTACGATCTCGTGGTATATCAACTCTTGTAATACTCATATTCATCAAGATCAATCAAGCAGGAAGTAGGGTATTACCTCCAAAGAGATGGCCCAAACCTGGGTAAACATTGTGTCCCCTGTCTCTTGTTACCATCGACCTTAGACGCATAGTTCGGGACCCCCTACCCGAGATCCGTCGGTTTTGACACCGACATTGGTGCTTTCATTGAGAGTTCCACTATGTCGTCCTCAAAAGGTTCGATGGCCCCTTCAATCGTCAACAATGACGCCGTCCAAGGAGAAACCTTCCTCCCCGGATAGATCTCCGTGTTCGGCGGCTTCGCACTGCGGGCCAACTCATTTGGCCACCTGGAGCAGATCGATAGCTACGCCCCTGGCCATCAGGTCAGATTTGGGCTTGAACTACGTCGCGGACGTCCGCGAAGATTTGATCTTCGCCGGACTCGAGACCACGGCGATTGCTCCTGATCACCATGATCTTCACCGAACTCGAGACCACGATGATTGCTCCTGATCACCTCGATGAACATGACCTAAATCTGTCATCGGACCGCATCTAGGAGATAGCTCCTGTAACGGCTCTGGCCTTAGATCCGGAGCATACTGTGCCATCCTAGGATGGGAGGCTCAACCCCATCACAGAGGCCACAGATTCCCCGACGTTGGAGCCGCACATGGACTTAACCTCACACAGTATTTGTGCCACCGGAACTCCGGACTCGTCTCCGGTCATAAATTCCGAGCCATGTGAGCCCACGGACGCCAAACTTGATCGTTTATCGATCTTCGAATTCAGCGCCGTAGACATCTTCCAGCACTCGCCTTTGGGCGATGTGCTAAACTCATTAAATAGCCTGTCCTTGGCGGGGGACTCACAGCCGAACTATGTTCGGTTCGAACTAGGGGCTGACGATGGAGAATCTTGCTTCCCACCCGCCACCCACTTCGTAGCTACAGTCAAGGATTAATCGACATGCTAGATTACAACTCCGAAGACATCGACGGTATGGACGATGATGCTGATGAGGAGAAAAATCAAAATCCGCCATTCACTGGACGCTGGATGGCCACTTCTTCCTACGATGTGTACATGGTGGACACACCCAAAGCAACCAACGACGATGACAAAGAAAATCCAGTCGAGAATAAACCTCCTGAGACACAGCAAAAACGCCGGCGTCCTCGGTGCCACTCTAATTCACGTTGCTCCAAAGACAGCAATGCCGGCACCGAAGAAAATAATACTCTGGATGATGCCGAAAACAATGAATACCTTGCGGAGGTAACATCCGAGCAGGAGGAGCAAGAAAACGGGCACGCTAGCCCTGACGAACAGGCCAGGCCCAATGACTCGGAGGACGGTAGTTACCATCCGCTCTCCGAGGATGAGGAAAGCCTCGGCAAATAATATTTTATCGTGCCTGAGGAACCTCTCAAGCAGGAGTGCTTCAAGCGCCAGCTAATAGCCACCGCAAGGAGCCTGAAAAAGAAGCAGCAACAACTTCAAGCTGACCAAGATCTGCTCATCGACAGATGGACTGATGTCCTGGCAGCCGAAGAATACGGCCTCAGACGCCTAGCCAAGAGCTACTCGAAGTGAAGGTTGCTACCTCAGTTTGACAAAGAGGCATCGGAGCCCATGCCCCTCACACAATGCGGCCGATCGACCGCTACGCTGTCGGGACAGTGCGGTGGACCGTCCACCACGTGGTCGGGATAGAGCAGCAACTCAGGCCGAACATCAACCTGCCCCACCGCCACGTAAAAATAGAGAGAAAATAGTTCGGGGTCATACATACGACCTCCGGCAGACCCTGGATAGCAGAGCCGGATACACCCGATCGATTTACGGATCGCGGGGACGTTCTTCGACACGTGATGATGGCTACCTATTCGGACGTGACAAACCTAGTCACATCCGGGCCGACAACCATAGACGGACTCCATCAGAGCTATGTCACGACGCGGCCCTATATAGAGGCGCCACACACCCTCTTTGCTTCACTGATGAAGTAATGGATCACGAATTCGCCAAAGGGTTCAAACCCGTCAACATTGAATCATACGACGGAACAACCGATCCCGCGGTATGGATCGAAGATTTTATTCTCCACATCCACATGGCCCGCGGAGATGACCTCCACGCTATCAAATACCTCCCACTAAAGCTCAAAGGGCCAGCTCGGCACTGGTTAAATAGCCTGCCTAAAAACTCTATCGGCAGCTGGGAGGACTTGGAAGAAGCCTTCCTCGACAACTTCCAAGGTACATATATCCGGCCACTAGACGCCGATGATTTAAGCCACATAGTCCAACAACCTGGATAGTCAGCCAAGAAATTTTGGACTAGGTTCCTAACCAAAAAGAACCAGATTGTCGACTGTCCGAATGTCGAAGCCCTAGCGGCCTTCAAACATAGCATCCGCGATGAATGGCTCGCCCGCCACCTCGGCCAAGAAAAGTCGAAATCTATAGCAGCCCTCATGGCACTCATGACCCGCTTTTGCGCGGGTGAGGACAGTTGGTTGGCTCATAGCAAAAACACAGCCAGCGAGGCAGGCCCCTTTGAGGTTAAGAACAACAACGGCAAGCTCCGATGTAACAGACATAAACACCAAAGCAATGGTGATAATACTGACGACACTACAGTCAATGCCGGATTCAGCGGCTCTAAGTCTAGCCAACGGCAGAAACCGTACAAAAGAAACAATTAGGGACCATCCAACCTGGATCACATACTCGATCGCCCGTGCCAGATACATGGCACCCCAGACAAACCATCCAATCATACTAACAGAGATTGTTGGGTTTTTAAATAGGCTGGTAAATTAAACGCCGAGAACAGGGAAAAGGGATCACAAAGCGAGGACGATGACGAGGAGCCCCGGCAACCGAACACAGGGGGACAGAAGAAGTTTCCCCCTCAAGTCAAAACAGTAAACATGATCTATGCTACACACATCCCCAAAAGGGAGCGCAAGCACGCACTAAGGGACGTCTATGCGATAGAGCCAGTCGCCCCAAAATTCAATCCATGGTCGTCATTCCCGACCACCTTTGATCGCCGGGATCATCCGACTAGTATCCGTCATGGCGGTTCAGCCGCACTAGTCCTCAACCCAATCATTGATGGGTTTCACTTGACGCGCGTCCTTATGGACAGAGGCAGCAACCTCAACCTGCTCTATCAGGATACAATGCAAAAAATGGGAATCAATCCATCAAGGATCAAGCCCACAAAGACTACCTTCAAAGGAGTCATACCATGTGTAGAGGCCCACTATACAGGCTCAATCACGCTCGAGGTCGTCTTCGGATCTCCGAACAATTTCTGAAGCGAGGAGTTAATCTTCGACATAGTCCCATTTCACAGCGGCTATCATGCACTGCTCGGACGGACCGCATTCGCCCGATTCAACGCAGTGCTGCACTATGCTTATCTCAAGCTCAAGATGCCTGGCCCACATGGCGTCATAACAGTCAATGGAAACACGGAACGCTCCCTCCGTACAGAAGAGCACACAGCTTCCTTAGCAGCAGAAGTACAGAGCGGCCTTCTCAAGCAGAACCTTAATTCGGCTGCTGAGCCCACGAACACCGTTAAGAGGGTCCGAACTACCCTGCAGCAGGACAGCTAGGCTCATCAGGAGCTCAACTAGCAATCCGGCATTCGTCTTAGTCCCGATCAAGTGGTGGCATTCATGCCGTGCGTACATAATTACGCACTCAAAATTCCATGGGCATCGATGGAGGCATAACTAGCTTGTGATCCACAGTACGGCTCAACCGACACCGGATACACACATACTTTAATTTTTACTTGTTTCCTTTTCAGGTCTCAATCCCACAGGCTCCGTCTAGTGGTCTGGTCATCGATCCTCTCAAAGGATAAACACACCAAGACGACGAGAAACGCAGACATATGGGGACTTTCTAGGTGATTCCGTTAACGATAACTCTACCTATTTTTTCAGGACCCACATGTAGCTCTCCCTTGGTTTTGGCATGTTAAATAGCGTGTTGCTTATCATACTACTTGTATCAAACACGCCTTGACGTAATAATCAAGCTACAATGGAAACAGTTCACGGCCCAAGCTTTAGGGCCCTAGCTTATTATCTTTGCACCTTGTCTGTTTTCCCTTCTTTTTTCTTCTTTCTTTCCCTCTTGTGGGTAACTTTATCAGATAGCACCCATACACTTTGGTATGTTTCATGTTTGCCAAGGGCTTCATAGCACCCCACACTACGGCAACAAAAGCCCGAACACTTTTTAAAAGTATAGTTTGGCACCCCGAATTTAGCATTATATGCATTGGCTACGAATCATGTCTTTGGTCAATAGTTGGGTTGCCCGGCTCCTGTGCTTGCTATCTTACGTTCCGCTATATCGGCTAAGGTAGTAAAGGGAGAACTACTGCGATTGTGCCTTGGTTTACCCAAAGGAGCACCTCAGTAGAGAAAGCCAAAAACTGGCTGTCATGATGCGGCAAGAGCCGGTCAGCTGTTCAGAGGTTGCAAATTGTTGGAGATTTCTTCCGCATCAGCGAAGGATCGGTACTTCCCGATCAGACGCTTATAACACTCTAGTTCGGATACTAGGGTTGCGCCCATGTTTTTGTTGTCAAACTTCTATGGCTAAGTG
Organism: Triticum aestivum; assembly: GCF_018294505.1. Classification (NCBI taxonomy): domain Eukaryota; kingdom Viridiplantae; phylum Streptophyta; class Magnoliopsida; order Poales; family Poaceae; genus Triticum; species Triticum aestivum. The sequence goes on along the minus strand of NC_057803.1, from coordinate 558,807,134 downwards.
AGGGCGTTAAAGAGGCATAGTCTGGTTGCCTGATTCGTTGCGCTAAACAACTCCTTCAAGGATCATACAATTGGATCAAGATTGTTTAGATACCATCCCGAACACCCCCGTACTACCTACGTGGGAGCAGAAGCCGACGACTGGCCAACCCTCAGATTTCATACAACACGGCCGCACAGGAGGTAAAATTTAAAAACATAACAAGCATTATATTACTAATCCATTTTGTTTTAGGGACATTTACATCTATGCCCCTAATTTGCGCCCACTCTCAGATTTACCTCTAATTTCAAAGCCTGCTCAAATTTGCCCCTCCACCGTTAGGTGCACTTACAGAAATACCCTTTTGTGCCGTTACCGTCCGGTCAAAGCAGGTCAAAGCCGGTCAAAGGGCTTTGACCATCCTGAAAAAAACAGCAAAAATTTTTCTAAAAAATCTGAAAATTTGTGGGATCAAAGATACTCAGGTTCGCAAGGTGCGTGCAAAGTTTCGTGCTGTTCGTACATTCCAAGAGATCGTGTCAGAGGAAAAACAATAAATATGTAAGCCTGTGAACAGTAAATTCAAAAAAAATAGTAAGAAAATTCAAAAAATATGAAATTTTTTGGCATCAAAGAGGCTCGGGTCTGCAAGCTGCATGCAAATTTTTGTTGTGTTTGGACATTGGAGGGGCTTGTGGAGAAAAAAACAAAATTCGGCCCGAGAAAAAACTTGGGAAAAATGACTATTTTGTTTTTTCTTGCTAGAGCTCCTTGCATGTCATTTGATCACAAAAACTTGCAAGCACCTTGTGCACCCAAGCCACTTTGATGCCAAAAAATTTCATTTTTTTTACTATTTCAAATTTATTGTTCACAAGCGTGCATATTAACTGTTTTCCTCGCCACGAGCTCCTAGAATGTCCAAATAGCACAAAAATTTGCACACACCTTGGGCACATGAGTATCTTCGATCTCACAAAATTTTAGATTTTTTAGATTTTTTTGCTATTTTTTTGAGGACGGTCAAAGCTGTTTGACCGGACGGTAACGACGCAAAAGGGCATTTCTATAAGGGCACCTAACGGCGAAGGGGCAAATTTGAGCAGGTTTTCGAATTAGGGTGTATCTGATTAGGTGGTTCGAGTTAGGGACAGAAATGTAAATGGCCCTTTGTTTTATCATACAAAGTAGAAGGAACTTGAATACATTCATTCAAAAATCATGTCTTTCGCACACTGATCTGCAACAATGCGGGACCCTTCCAAGACATCGCCAAAGTATCGCTCGGGTGTGCGGTGCTCCTTGCCCTCAGGTGGCCCCTCGGTCACCAACTTGACGGCGTCCATCTTCGCCCACCAGACCTTGACATAGGAGAAGGCCAGACGTGCGCCCTCGATGCAGACGGACCGCTTGACAATGTCCAGCTGAGGACAGGCATCCACCAGCTTCTTCACGAAGCCGAAGTAACTGCTAGGTATAGCTTCGGCTGGCCACAACCAGATTATTAAATCCTTCATGACCAGTTCGGCCACCCTGTGCAGTTCGACCAACTATTTCAGCTGATCGCTGAAGGGCACCAGATGTTCTAGCGCAAGATATTGCGACCAGAACAGCTTCTCCATGGAGCTCCCTTCTTCGGCTCGGAAGAACTTCGCGGCATCGGTGACACTACATGGCAGATCAGCAAAATCCCCTGGAGAACTCCGAATCCGGGTTAGTAAAAGATATTCTCTTCACATTTTTGCTTTGCATACTGAATGCCTTACCCGCGTCGATCTTCCTGGTCTCCTGGATCTCCTGGAGGGCGCCCTGGGCCTCAATCCGGGCCATCTCCGCACTCTGACGAGCCTTGGCGAGTTCGATCTCTTGAACCGATGCATCGCGCTCCAAGGTATCGCACTTCTTCACCGCGTCCTGGAGCTCCTGTTGGACCTCGTTGACCCGGGCCTTGACCTTCTTACGGGCAACCTGCTCCTTGACAGCCTTCTCATCGGCTTCGGCCAGTGCCTTTCTCAGGGCCTCGACTTCGGTCGTCGCACCTATACATACCATGACACTTCGGTCTATATATATAGTCTATATATATATATATATATATCATTTTACTCTTTTTGAACATACAACAGGTTATTACATACCTTGTTTTTCTTGGAGCTACCTCTTCAACCGGCCAAGCTCCTTCTCGGCCTCCGCCAGTCTCTGCTTTAGTCTGGAGACTTCGGTAGTATGCGAGGCTGCGGCCAATAGCAACGCCCGCGTATTCAGTTTAGACAACTTTAGTTAGCTTCCCGCAATAAGGGATTGATCCTCTGTCCGGCTTTTTCTGTCTGAAAACCGGACAGTGTCTTAGGGGCTACTGTCTATATGGGGATTTTCTCCTTTTTTGCGTCGCTTACCTCAAAACTTGTCAGCAAGCTGCTTCAAGCTTCGGTTAGTTCGCTCTTGGCGGACTGAACCCTTTCAATTACCGTGCCCATAAGAGCACGGTGCTCATCCACAATGGAAGCGCCTCGCAGCACTTCCAGCAGATTATCCGGTGCCCCTGGTTGGACAGGGGTCACCAGCGGAATAGGCATACCCCTTCTTTTGAAGGAGGTTGCGTGCCGGATTCGGGAGCTGCATCGGTCTCCGGAATCGAGTCCGGCTGAGGGCCAAACTGAACACGGCCCTCCTCACCACCAGTCTCCATGGGGATCGGCTCCCGGTGGTGTCCGGCGATGGAGGCATCGCCTTCTGGCACCTTCTGAGCCTCTCCTCGACCTGGGAATGTCCTTCGGGACAACACCTCCGTGTCGTCCTTGGCCTTGGGGGAGTGAGCGGCTGGCGGTGACTCGCTGGCCATCGCCTTTGAATCCAACGAACCTCCTGACGAGGATCGCTAGGGGCGGTCGTGGGCCGGACTGTAATAACATAACCAATCATGTCAATACAATGAGGAGGAGAGACTTGGTTTATGGGCAGATATAAGTCTTAGCACTTATGATGCGGCCCGAGGCTTAGTGCGGGGGCGTTGCTCCGGCCTGCTTTCGACGTCCCATGCGGAGCTGCCCACGAGTGGGCCTTTCCCTTTCTTGGGCGCCTCCGCCTCCAGAATTGTGGAGGCCGCCCTCTTGTTCCTCCCCCCATCAGAGGGAGAATCGCTTTCCTCCTCCTCCTCATCGTCGTCGTCTTCGGCGGCGGAGGAGCGGGTCTTGTCTTCGGACGTCATGTCCGAAGCGCCCTTGCGGCGGGGGCCACTCCGGACCCCCTTGGCCTTTCCTATGGCCTTCTTCTCAAGCGCCTTATAGGGCAACGGCTCCAGCATCTTTGCTAAACACGGGATGATTGGTTCTTCAGGCAATGGAGCCGGACACCGGATCTGCTTCGCCCTCCGCAGCCAGTTCTGAAGAAGCAATGATAATAAAAGATTAGACGTCGTCCTTGAAACAAGTAAGTAGGGGATGTGTTGAAGATAACATACCTTGATGGGGAGGTGGTTAATGTCGTGACCGCGGTCCGAATCTGTGGCTGGCGGTATCTCGTTGCCCTTGAAGAGCAACTTCCAGGCATCTTCGTGAGTTGTTTCGAAGAGCCTCTCCAGGGTATGGTGCTTCTTCGGATTGAACTCCCATAGAGGGCGGCTCCGGCTTTGGCAGGGGAGGATCCGGCGCACCAACATCACTTGGATTACGTCGATGAGCTTGATGTCTTTATCCACCATGCTTTGAATGCGCATTTGTAGCGCTATCAGCTCATCTGACGAACACCAGTTTGGGCTCTTCTCGACCCAGGAGGTGAGTCGCACGGGAGCACCGGAGTTGAATTCGGCAACCGCGGCCTAGGTGGCATCGCGGGGTTCTGTGATGTAGAACCATTGTTTCTGCCATTCCTTGACAGACTCCACGAAAGTGCCTTTCGGCCAGGAGACATTGGTCAGCTTGCTCAACATGGCGCCTCCGCACTCCGCGTGCTGGCCATCCACCACCTTCGGATTCACATTGAAGATTTTGAGCCATAGCCCGAAGTGGGGTTGGATGCGGAGGAAGGCCTCACACGCAACGATGAACGCCGAGATATTGAGGAAGGAGTTCGGGGATAGGTCGTGGAAGTCTATCCCGTAGTAGAACATCAGCCCGTGGACGAAGGGATGGAGTGGAAACCCTAACCCGCGAAGGAAATTATGGATGAATACTACCCTCTCGCTAGGCTTCGGCGTTGGAACGATTTGTCCCTAGGCTGGAAGACGGTGGGCGATTTCCTTCGCCAGGTACCCGGCCGCCCGAAGCTTGGCAATGTTGTAACGATCCGGATTTGGAAAAATCCAAGTCTCTGTGCTTATTGTGCTATCCCTGGATCATAGCTAGCACACACGGTAACAAAAATGAATATCAGTAAGACATAAATCATTCTACTACAACGGTAGATCCATATATATATATATATATATATATATATATATGTAGGTAAAACTACTCCTATATATGTATATATATATATATAAATCATACCTTAGGCACAACTCAAGCTGGCAGATAATACAGGGGAATTATACGTAGTCGCTAAGTTAGGCTCCATCAATGCCACTGGGCTCGTTGAGTGTAGACCATAACCCTATCATCTCTTAATCTGTCGAGATTTGCACATGACAGGTGCAGATGAGTACGTGGAATGTACTCGCAAGTTGCAAAGGAGAGTATAACAAATTATATATGCAGGGTAAGTATTGGTGTAGGGTTCCTTTGCATAAAGCCAATTTTCTACTATACTAAATTTTGTAAACTTTGTTTGAAATAGAAATATATTTTTTAGTATAAAAGATAGGAGTGAGACACTTGGATATACGCACCAGTGCTCATTCTCCAAAATAGTTTTAAAACATCCATAAGGTTGAAGTGAAACACATTCATTGTGCTCATTCCTCAACTTTAACCCTTAAAATAGCTTTTTAAAAAAGAAAGGGGAGATTCTTCTTCAGTCCAAGTCCGATGGGCGCAATCACTTGTAGACGCTCCCGTCAATACCATTCCGCCCAGGGAGTAGAAGTAAAATAGTATATAGTTTTGGTTTTCAAAAAATTTCACAAAACATTGCCCCAAAAGAGGGCAAGTTTATTTGTTTAAAACTTGTTTGATTTTCAACCCACCCATTTGTGCAAGCGCAGCCAAGCATGATAGTAAGTCTTGAACCTAAGGCTCTAGATAGTAATAATATTTGCAAAACTTTTGTAAAACATGCATAGTATTTAAATTCAAAGAGATATGCATAATATGAAAATATAGGTCAGGGCATGATCAAATTGCAAGTTGCCCGTGTCTTGAAGTTGATTCTTTACTTGTTATCGTCACTCCTTCACTTTACGATATATCTAACGATAAAACAAAATACTTCAACACGCAACAAATCCAGATGAAGATCGAAATAAAAGATTCAAATTAACAATATAAATACATTCGTGGGATAATTATCATGTCGTGGCTATGGTTGAGATAAGAAGTTTCTTTGGATGCGAATATGTCATAGATTTTATTCTAGTGTCGGTCAAGTTTCTTTTCAAGGGAAGATCATGGTGTCAATATATAGAGTGATTGAGAGACAAGTTTTGATAACTAAATTTCCATAAAGAAACTATTTAGAATATTAGACTTGTGGTGGACTATGAGAATTGAAAGTTATGAGTTTAGGGAGTTAAAACTAATAATTTACTAACTCCAAATTATTGTGTGGTGGTAACCTATGACCAGATAGGTTTCTACGGACCATCTAATGGTTTTAACAATGAAACAAATTTTATTTTAATTAATTTATTAATGGATGATCAAAGAAGGTCAAAATTACGGTATTGTGCGAAAACCGTAACTAAAACTTAATGAAAATTTATTCTACGAGTTCTAGCAGATTGGTATGGTTCCAAGGACCAATTTTCATATATAAAAATGTTTTTATATGATTTATGGAATAAAAGACATAGTAAAAATACTCAATTTACCATTTAAATCAAAACTAAATTTTAACTTGCCAAAAACCAAGGTCTCAAATTTTTATAATAAACTAGATGTTCTAAGAAACTCAGGGATATCTTAATTTTTATAATAAACTAGATGTTCTAAGCAACTCAGGGATATCTTATTTGTCAAATTTGGATAAGTAGATCGAAAGATATGAATTTCTAAAGATTGGGCATTTTCTGGAAATCAATTACGGGATTAAATTTGATTTGCACGTGTCGTATTTCTGTTGGCTGATACCTCTTCACATCTAATATGCACAGAGGAGACCGTGGGCTGTTGGATCTAGATCCAGTGGTCAAGAAAAGAGGAGGAGGAGGCTCATCGGAGTTGAACGACTAGATCGCCGGAGACGGGCGGCGTGGCTCTGACATGGGGAAGATCCGGCGATGGAGCCTGTTCTGGTGTCCGGTGAGAGCGGGACGGCGTAGAGGGCGTGAGGCAGTCACGAAGGACACGGAGAGGTGCTCGTCCCCGTCCTCAAGCGTCGTGAAGATGCCGCCGGAGTTGCTTGGAGCTCCGGTCGGTCATGATCTTTGCGGAGGTAGTGCTCCAGCTGGATGTTTGAGGGAAAGAACTTGTTAGAGAATTCGCACGGAAATAACTCGCCCAGGGTAGAAGTTTGAGCGTGAGGGGCTTACTGCAGAGGTCGCAAGCTTCAATAGAAGAAGGCAGCGACGCTCAGCTCCGACGAGAAATTGCTCGGGAGTTGGAGGGCTTTGGAGAGGGGCTCGTGGACTGGGAGGTGCGGGGTGCAGAGGGGTTCCTTGGGGTCAATTTATATTGGGGTCAATTTATAGTGGCCAAGGGAGCCCGTACGGGGAGATCAAGGGATCTCAATGTGGCCATTAATGGCTGTTTTGTGCGTGTACGTTTCACGGCTTCATGCATCCAATTAACCCAATAATGTTGGGTTTTAATTCCCTGAATGAGTTCTCCTTGCATTCCTCTTTAATTTTCGTGTTGGAGGAAAGTCGGAAGGATGTCTGTGGTTAGCACTAGAGGGAGAGAAAGAGGTGGAGGTGCCATGACAGTCTCTATGTGTTCCTGAACATTGAACGAACAGAGAGGTAGACGAAGACCAGCGCATGGGCCTGCGCTAAGTGAAAGAGAGATGGGCCTTAGTGGGAAAGGTGGCCCAAGGGCAAACAAAAAAAAACAATAGAAGAGATGGATGGGCTAGATGGGTTGATAGAGAGAAAGCATAACTAATAACAATATTAGACTAGATAATCAATGAATAAATGGCTCGCTCTCTCAGAATTATTATTTAGATCTGAGAAAAATGTTCACATATTCTGATTGATTATTTCTAGCTTAGAAAAAGTGGTTTCATAAATAAATAAGCAATAGTTTTGTGTACGCACATGTTTCGATAATGCACTATGGGCTTCATAATTTTACCAACATAGTTCTTAGTATCTTATATGAATGCCAAAAATTCCAAAGAAGAAATATTAAATACTTCCAATCATATTTTTGGATAAGTCATATTATCTCCTCTCATTGTTTTTATTTATTTAGTAATTTGGAATATTTATATGACACTATAACTCCAAATAAGATCCATCTTCAAATAGAAATCCAAATTCGAAGAACTTCAAATGAAATATTTATTCGCCATATTTTGAGAAAGTCATTTTATTCCCACTCCATTTTTTTGTGGTTTCAAAATATTTCATAGGTGTCCAAAAGAAAAGCAATTGAATGAAATATTTGAAACAGGAATCAAAAGGTTTTAATTTCCCATGAAAATCATAGCAATTCACTCAATAATATCTTATTATTAACATTCCAAAATCTGGAAAATTTTGGGATGTTACAAACTACCACCCTTAAAAGAAATCTCGTCCTCGAGATTTGCAGGGGCTAGCAAGAAATAGGTTTAGGTTTGGGTTCCTTGGGTTACTTCCCCGGGGTTTGGTCATATCATATACAGTTTTGCGGTTTATCCTTTTTCCTCCAGTCTTGAGAGAATGTCTTCTATTAATTTAGTGTTGTGTATTTCAGTTCTTCAGCATGCCTATATTCGAGGCTTTTGTCACCATTCTGGATCTTTGATGATTTCTCGTGTGACCCAATTATCATTCCAGGGTGTTCGGAAACTACCACCCTTGAAAACAAACTTGTGGGGGTTCCATAATTTCTTAATTCCATGATGGTTCTTCCTCGAGTTTCTGTGGTTTAGAACTGGGCTCTCCTCAAAAGAAAGTCTTTCTCATAGTCCATAGACACCAAAACTACTACCAAGACTCTCATGGTGGTCGAAAGCTTCTGATAGAACTCCTTAATGTTCCTTCCTTACCATACCATCTACGTTAGGCATGAGTGCCTATCTATAAGGGTAATACATCTTACCACTCTATGGTTTTAGGCTTGCGCAATGACACTCTTCTTGGGTTCAAGTCTCTCCGATTTACCAATCACACATAGGAAACTATATAATAAGAGTCTCCCGTATGGGGGCCAATCCATCCCATACTCAAATCATTACTTCATATGTGGACAGGTGAACCGCGTGTTCTAACACTCGGTCTTCCTCACTCCTCTTAAAGAGGTCTTCACCTGCAAACCTAGTAAAACGCTTTTGGGTGATGTTGACTACACAATTTGTGCTAAAACATGCATTCGTAATGAAATTTCCATCTAAAAGAGTCGTGTTCTCCTTGCAAATGTACAATCCCTTCTTAGAAGATATGATATGACACTTGTACGAATGGTGCATGTGGTGATCCTTTATCACATGATCTCTAGAATGGTCTTCTGCTCTTAATGTGTCAAACATTATTATCTCACTAACTTCTCCTGGATTATAATGAGCATTGAAAAATACAAATACATCACTTGTAAATGGTAATTAACCACATTTCATTGTATTTTATTCCAAATCATGCTTACATAATTGATAACTAAGGAAGTAAAACTTGCTTCGAAATCCTATTACAACATTTATTATTGCCTCTCTATCCTCACTTTCTTTTTGGCCTTCTTCTCATTGATGCATTGATTGTGGCAATGTCCAGGTTCCTTGCATTTATAACAAATCACTTTGGACATGTCCTTCTCCTTCTTTATTGTCCTGCTGGTCAAGGCTTCTTGGTTAGTCCGACTGGAATCTTTGAGATCCATGGTGCATCTCATAAGCTCATTGAACAAAGGCTCCTTCCTCTTCTTTGTCTTGATTTTGTTCACCTTTGGATTTTCCTTAGCTAATATGGCAGCTATCTCCTGGGGATCATACTCTATTTCAATCGATTGAACTTCATGTGCATATTCCTTCTTCTTATCCTTTTGAGAACAAGAGTTAGATTTGTGCCCTTCTTTACCACATGAGTGGCATGGTCGAAGAAGACTATATGGTTCTCCAGGGAATCGCTCTTCATCCACGACCTTCCATGATATGGTGGTGTCCTTTGAGGCTTCCTCAGGTGTTACTTGCTTCCTTTCCTTACTCTGTTGGACTTTCCTTTGTACTTCTAGGAAAATCTTACATTGCACGGGGCAGTTATCGGTTCCCTTGCATAAGAAACAAGTCACATTAATGGTAGGGCATTCTTCGGCTGGATGGTTCCCTTCACAATTTGGGCATTGATCATTATGTTCCTCGGTAAGGTGTCCTTCGCAAATTCTGCAATACTTCTTTGTATCTTCGCTTGTTTTCTTCTGATCTCGTATGACAAGACGAGATTGAAGTAGAACGTTCTTGAATTTTTCCCAAGTGATTGCCGTTTGGGTTTTATCGATGGCTATACGCATCTTCCACCAAGTGTTAGCCTCTCGAATGAAATACCATGAAGCATATTTCACCTTTTTATTTGGTTTTACCTTGTTGTCTTTCATTACAACTTCTATGTTCTGAATCCATTCTTCTGCTTCTGAATGTGTCACTTGTCCCATCAAAATAATTCCGTCCATCTATAGGGTTTAAGGTTTGGTCAGAGAAGAGATATAGTTTTAGATAACAAGGAGGAAAAATACAGATACAATCAATCATTGAACAACTCATATCTCATCGTTTTATAACAATTATAATAGGCTCGTTTACTATGGTTTCGTCATGAAGTCTTCAATCCTTTAGTTCTTGAAACTCTTCAATGCATGTCGGGTGGTAGGTGCGACATATGCCAACGGGTGGCTTATCATTGTGGGAGCCAGTAAGACATCGCCAGTGCCTGGAAACGGGATGAGGCGAAGACATGCACGCCGGCGAATCTTACCCAGCTTCGGGGCTCTTCATGGAGATAACACCCCTACTGCTACTCTGCGGGGTCTCCCCATGATCACTAGATGGACAAGTAGCTACACGATGCTCCTTGAGCTGTTCGGTGGGAGGAGGAAGAAGGGTACGGCTAGCCTGCTTCTTCTCCTTGTGTGGTGTCTAGAACTAGCAGGGGGTCCAACCATTTGCATGGGTGCCCTGGGGGGTTTATATAGGCCTACCCCCGGGGGTACAATGGTAATCCGACTGGGTGCGGGGCCCAGCCGTCTGTGACTGCGCTCGCCGGCTTCTGCGCCGGCTGCTGGGGCCCGCCGACTGGTGGGTCCCACCGGCTGCCGGCCCCTTGGTCGACAGGCAGGCCCCACTGTCCAGCGCCTGGTCGGCGGCGGGTTACTGTTGCTCTATCTTGGTGACGTGGGCTCCGTCATGGTAGGTGCGGCAACAGTACCGCCGCCCGTCGGGCGATCGCTGTAGCCTCGCCGCGTCTTGTCTCCTTAATGGGGCGTCTCCTTCGAGGGAGGCGGCAAGCCGGCTGCGGGGAGCCGACTCCGCCTTGGGCCGACTGGGGGGAGGCGTGGCCGCCTTCGGGTGTCTCTCTGCCTGAAGGGGCCCACCGCCCATGGGCCGTACTAGTAGCCCAACGTGGGTGACATCAAGGGCAACGTGGCAACAGTGCCGCGCCGGACGGGTCATGGCCTCCCGTACGGCGCACTGTGCCAGGCGTGCTCCGGGATTAGGGGGTGGCTGGCTTCACTGTAGCCACGCCCCGTCTCATCGCCGTAGGTGGATGCAAACTTTGAGGGTACGGTCTCGACCGCTTTATGGGAGCCGGCTTCTTGGAGTCGGCCTTCTTGCGGCCGGCTTCTCGAAGTCGGCCCTCCCATGGCTTTCTTCATGAAGGCTAAAGTCGGGCCGCCTACCAAGAGCCGGCCTGGGTGGTGGCCAGCAAGGGGAGAGGCGGCCCCATGTCTTGGATTCTTGAGAGCCGGACGGGCTCGTAATTTTTTCAGAAGGGCCAGGGGAAGCCGGCTAGGCTACCCATGGCTATTTACTCCGACAATGCATGACATCTCACCCTTATGAAGGTCTTCTGTTAATCATCCGTAACTTGCACCTCTCGAGGTTGAGTAAATAATACAGACCTACAGAGTTCGTATCCTAATAATGCAATATTTTTTTCACAAAACTCAAATGACAAGAAAATTCAAATCAATGGCGAAAAACTCGAACAAAAATCCAAATTTCACTCAAACATTTCATTCTCACAATTCCTATGGTACCCTTATCCACATGAGTTCTCATGGTCAGGCACTTCACTCGCACTCTTTCGTTTATTTCACAACTCTAATGGTGGGCTTGGATGATATTTGAATTGTGTGGGATATTCCATGATAAGAGAAATCTTCAGCTTCTTCATAACCATCTTAGTGTTGAGTGTCTTTCGCTCTTCTTCAGCGTCTTGGATGTAAACTTCAGTATTAAAGACGCCCTTGCTTAGCATCAGTTCCATGAAGTATACTTTGGTGCTCTTGAAAATCCATACCACATATCATTGTCAAAGTCATTGGAGTATGGGAGGTTGGTCATCTGAGTTTTTTGAAAGTAGACGAGAACTTAGTAAAGAAAAGAAAATGATACGAGAATGCTATTAATACTACGGAAAATATAAGTTGTTCCTATCAAGATCTTCGTATTTCTAAGCCATTTTTTAGGGTCACGTGCTATAGTCAACGTATGCTCTGATACCATTTTGTAACGATCCGGATTTGGAAAAATCCAAGTCTCTGTGCTTATTGTGCTATCCTTGGATCATAGCTAGCACACACAGTAACAAAAATGAATATCAGTAAGACACATACATCATTCTATTACAACGGTAGATCCATATATCCATATATATATATCCATATATATATATATATATCCATATATATATATATATCCATATATATATATATATATCCATATATATATATCCATATATATATATATATATCTATATATATATCTATATATATATATATATATATCATACCTAGGCACAACTCAAGCTGGCAGATACTGCAACGGAATTATACGTAGTCGCTAAGTTAGGCTCCATCAACGCCAATGGGCTCGTTGATTGTAGACCATAACCCTATCGTCTCTTAATCTATCGAGATCTACACATGACAGGTGCAAATGAGTACGTGGAATGTACTCGCAAGTTGCAAAGAAAAGTATAACAGATTATATATGCAGGGTAAGTATTGGTGTATGGTTCCTTTGCATAAAGCCAATTTTCTACTATACTAAATTTTGTAAACTTTGTTTGAAATAAAAATATATATTTTTAGTATAAAAGATAGGAGTGAGACACTTGGATATACGCACCAGTGCTCATTCTCCAAAATAGTTTTAAAACATCCATAAGGTTGAAATGAAACACATTCACTGTGCTCATTCCTCAACTTTAACCCTTAAAACAGCTTTTTAGAAAAGAGAGGGAAGATTCTTCTTCAGTCCAAGTCTTCAGTTGCTCAAATTTTCTTGTAATAGGGGGCACGGCTAATCGATTAGGTTTAACCCTCTGCAGAGGTCGTACATGTTCCCCACATGACACAACCAACCCCGTTTATCGTTACACACTTGGGTGTACGACTAGGAGGAGGTTGTGACGAAGCCTTTCCGTAACAACCCCCTATACCACCAAGCCGCCCGCAACTTCGGCACGAAGGCCTCTCTCCGATGGCGGTCCTGGGGTAGGGTTTCCCGTTAATACTAAGCTAAGTCAGAGCCCATAGTAGCATGTGGCTGTACTGAAAGCTACATCAAACTGTACTTGGATGATCTCATTCCCCTGGACGGCAATCCCCACCAAAAACCTGTGTGCAAGACCCCAGTCGGACGCATTCACTGCAAGACCCCGATGGGTGCAATCACTTGTAGACGCTCCCGTCAATACCATTCCGCCCAGGGAGTAGAAGTAAAATAGTATATAGTTTTGGTTTTCAAAAGTTTTCACAAAACATTGCCCCAAAAGAGGGCAAGTTTATTTGTTTAAAACTTGTTTGATTTTCAACCCACCCATTTGTGCAAGCGCGGCCAAGCATGATATTAAGTCTTGAACCTAAGGCTCTAGATAGTAATAATATTTGCAAAACTTTTGTAAAACATGCATAGTATTTGAATTCAAAGAGATATGCATAATATGAAAATATAGGTCAGGGCATGATCAAATTGCAACTTGCCTGTGTCTTGAAGTTGATTGTTTACTTGTTATCGTCACTCCTTCACTTTACGATATATCTAACGATAAAACAAAATACTTAAACACACAACAAATCCAGATGAAGATCAAAATGAAAGATTCAAATTAACAATATAAATACATTCGTGGGATAATTATCATGTTGTGGCTATGGTTGAGACAAGAAGTTTCTTTGGATGCGAATATGTCATAGATTTTATTCTAGTGTGGGTCAAGTTTTTTTAAGGGAAGATCATGGTGTCAATATATAGAGTGATTGAGAGACAAGTTTTGATAACTAAATTTCCATAAAGAAACTATTTAGAATATTAGACTTGTCGTCGACTATGGGAATTGAAAGTTATGATTTTAGGGAGTTAAAACTAATAATTTAGTAACTCCAAATTTTTATGTGGTGGTAACCTATGACCAGATAGGTTTCTACGGACCATCTAATGGTTTTAACAATGAAACAAATTTTATTTTAATTAATTTATTAATGGATGATCAAAGAAGGTCAAAATTACGGTATTGTGCTAAAACCGTAACTAAAACTTAATGAAAATTTATTCTACGAGTTTTAGCAGATTGGTATGGTTCCAAGGACCAATTTTCATAGATAAAAATGTTTTTATATGATTTACGGAATAAAAGACATAGTAAAAATACTCAATTTACCATTTAAATCAAAACTAAATTTTAACTTACCAAAAACTGAGGTCACAAATTTTTATAATAAACTAGATGTTCTAAGAAACTCAGGGATATCTTATTTGTCAAATTTGGATAAGTAGATCAAAAGATATGAATTTCTAAAGATTGGGCATTTTTCTGGAAATCAATTACGGGATTAAATTTGATCTGCACGTGTCGTATTTCTGTTGGCTGATACCTCTTCACATCTAATATGCAAAGAGGAGACCGTGGGCTGTTGGATCTAGATCCAGTGGTCAAGAAAAGAGGAGGAGGAGGCTCACCGGAGTTGAACGACTAGATCGCCGGAGACGGGCGGCGTGGCTCTGACATGGGGAAGATCCAACGATGGAGCTTGTTCTGGTGTCCGGTGAGAGCGGGACGGCGTAGAGGTCGTGAGGCAGTCACGAAGGACACGGAGAGGTGCTCGTCCCCGTCCTCAAGCGTCGTGAAGATGCCGCCGGAGTTGCTTGGAGCTCCGGTCGGTCATGATCTTTGCGGAGGTAGTGCTCCAGCTGGATGTTTGAGGGAAAGAACTTGTTAGGGAATTCGCACGGAAATAACTCGCCCAGGGTAGAAGTTTGAGCGCGAGGGGCTTACTGCAGAGGTCGCAAGCTTCAATAGAAGAAGGCGGCGACGCTCAGCTCCGACGAGAAATTGCTCGGGAGTTGGAGGGCTTTGGAGAGGGGCTCATGGACTGGGAGGTGCGGGGTGGAGAGGGGTTCCTTGGGGTCAATTTATAGTGGCCAAGGGAGCCCGTACGGGGAGATCAAGGGATCTCAATGTGGCCATTAATGGCTGTTTTGTGCGTGTACGTTTCACGGCTTCATGCATCCAATTAACGTAATAATGTTGGGTTTTAATTTCCGGAATGAGTTCTCCTTGCATTCCTCTTTAATTTTCGTGTTGGAGGAAAGTCGAAAGGATGTCTGTGGTTAGCACTAGAGGGAGAGAAAGAGGTGGAGGTGCCATGACAGTCTCTATGTGTTCCTGAACATTGAACGAACAGAGAGGTAGACGAAGACCAGCGCATGGGCCTGCGCTAAGTGAAATAGAGATGGGCTTTAGTGGGAAAGGTGGCCCAAGGGCAAACAAAAAAATACAGTAGAAGAGATGGATGGGCTAGATGGGCTGATAGAGAGAAAGCATAACTAATAACAATATTAGACTAGATAATTAATGAATAAATGGCTTGCTCTCTCACAATTATTATTTAGATCTGAGAAAAATGTTCACATATTCTGATTGATTATTTCTAGCTTAGAAAAAGTGGTTTCATAAGTAAATAAGCAATAATTTTGTGTACGTACATGTTTCGATAATGCACTATGGGCTTCATAATTTTACCAACATAGTTCTTAGTATCTTATACGAATGCCAAAAATTCCAAATAAGAAATATTAAATACTTCCAATCATATTTTTGGATAAGTCATATTATCTCCTCTCATTGTTTTTATTTATTTGGAAATATTTATATGACACTATAACTCCAAATAAGATCCATCTTCAAATAGAAATCCAAATTCGAAGAACTTCAAATGAAATATTTATTCGCCACATTTTGAGAAAGTCATTTTTATTCCCATTCATTTTTTGTGGTTTCAAAATATTTCATAGCTATCCAAAAGAAAAGCAATTGAATGAAATATTTGAAACAAGAATCAAAAGGTTTTAATTTCCCATGAAAATCGTAGCAATTCACTCAATAATATCTTATTATTAACATTCCAAAATTTGGAAAATTTTGGGATGTGACAAATGTCCTCCTCCTTGACGGAGGAGGCCATCCACTTGCCTTGACCTCCGGATCCGGACATGGTTGAGTGCTTGCTCGAGTGTGAAACAAATGAGAACTTGGGCGCTGGAGCTCAAGGGTGGAAAGGCAGAGGAAGAGAGAAGACATGGGAGAAGAAAGGGGATTCTTATCTCCTTATAAGGGCAGTGAATATTGAACGCATCCCCACTCGTCTTAAAATTCGCCTACTCCCAAGGGCTGTGTAAATGACATAGTTGGGTTACCCACGCCCGTATTGATGAGAATCCCGCAATAAAGGACACGATCTCTGCTTCGACAAGATGTGCCAATGGCAACCGCGTCTCGAAATGTGGAGCGGCAGACGAAAAACGATTCGAAATTATGACCAGGCTGACATGATGTCATGTTGTAAAAAGTTTTCAGCGGATTGGACTCGTGGATTATTATATTCTCTCTGTGTTTGTGTGTGGTGTGTGTGTTACAGTTCCGAACACGTTCAATACATCCGAAGACTATCTTGGAGTTCGGAAGGAGGAACCCGCCTTGCAATGCCGAAGACAGATTTATGCGCCGGATACCTTGTCATTGAAGCCAGGTTCACAGGCTACTGAGGGAGTCCTGGACTAAGGGGTCCTCGGGCGTCCAGCCTGTTAGCCATGGCCGGACTGATGGGCTGTCAAGATACGAAGACCGAAGACTGCACCCGTGTCCGGATGGGACTCTCCTTGACGTGGAAGGCAAGCTTGGCGACCAAATATGTAGATTCCCTTCCTTGTAACCGACCCTGTGTAACCCTAGATCCTCCCGGTGCCTATATAAACTGGATGACTTAGTCCGGAGGGGGAATAATCATTATCATAGTCATACATGCTAGACTTCTAGGGTTTAGCCATTACGATCTCGTGGTAGATCAACTCCTGTAATACTCATATTCATCAAGATCAATCAAGCAGGAAGTAGGGTATTACCTCCATAGAGAGGGCACGAACCTGGGTAAACATTGTGTCCCCTGTCTCCTGTTACCATCGACCTTAGACGCATAGTTCGGGACCCCCTACCCGAGATCCGCCGGTTTTGACACCGACACCGACCACGACAGAAAATAGAAAGAGAATGAAAAGTCATTCCCTATGCCTTAGTCATAGGTTCTATAAAGTATGTTATGTTGTGTACCAGACTTATTGTATACCTTAGCATGATTTTGGCAAGGGAGTACAATAGTGATCTAGGAGTAGATCACTGGACAACGGTCAAAATTATCCTTAGAGGACTAAGGAAATATTTCTCAGTTATGGAGGTGATAAAAGCGTTTGTCGTAAAGAGTTACGTCGATGCAAGCTTTTTACATCGATCTAGATGACTCTAAGTCTCGATCTAGATACATATTGAAAGTGGGAGCAATTAGCTAGAGTACCTCCATGCAAAGCATTGTAGACATAGAAAATTTTCAAAATACATACGGCTCTGAATGTGGCAGACCTGTTGACTAAATTTCTCTCACAAGCAAAACATGATCACTCTTTGGGTGTTAATCACATAGCGATGTGAACTAGATTATTGACTCTAGTAAACCCTTTGGGCGTTAGTCACATGGAGATGTGAACTAATCACATAAAGATGTGAACTATTGGTGTTAAATCACATGACGATGTGAACTAGATTATTGACTCTAGTGCAAGTGGGAGACTGAAGGAAATATGCCCTGGAGGCAATAATGAAGTTGTTATTTATATTTCCTTATATCATGATAAATGTTTATTATTCATGCTAGAATTGTATTAACCGGAAACTTAGTACATGTGTGAATACATAGATAAACAGAGTGTCACTAGTATGCCTCTACTTGACTAGCTCGTTGAATCAAAGATGGTCAAGTTTCCTAGCCATAGGCATGAGTTGTCATTTGATTAACAGGATCACATCATTAGAGAATGATGTGATTGACTTGACCCATTCCGTTAGCTTAGCACAACGTTTGTTTAGTTTGTTGCTATTGCTTTCTCCATAACTTATACATGTTCCTATGACTATGAGATCATGCAACTCCCGAATACCGGAGGAACACTTTGTGTGCTACCAAACGTCACAACATAACTGGGTGATTACAGAGGTGCTCTACAGGTGTCTCCGATGGTGTTTGTTGAGTTGGCATAGATCGAGATTAGGATTTGTCACTCCAATTGTCGAAGAGGAATCTTTGGGCCCTCTCGGTAATGTACATCACTATAAGCCTTGCAAGCAATGTAGCTAATGAGTTAGTTACGGAATGTAGCATTATAGAACGAGTAAAGAGACTTGCCGGTAACGAGATTGAACTAGGTATTGAGATACCGACGATCAAATCTCGGGCAAGTAACATACTGATGACAAAGGGAACAACGTATGTTGTTATGCGGTTTGACCGATAAAGATCTTCATAGAATATGTGGGAGCCAATATGAACATCCAGGTTCCGCTATTGGTTATTGACCGGAGATGATTCTCAGTCATGTCTACATAGTTCTTGAACCCGTAGGGTCCGCACGCTTAATGTTCGTTGACGATCGGTATTATGAGTTTATGTGCTTTGATGAACCAAAGGTTGTTCGGAGTCCCGGATGTGATCACAGGCATGACGAGGAGTCTCGAAATGGTCGAGTCATAAAGATCGATATATTGGAAGCCTATGTTTGGACATCAGAATGGTTCCAAGTGAGTTTGAGCATATACCGGAGTACTAGGGGGTTACTCGAACCCCCGCGGGAGTATATGGGCCCTAATGGGCTTTAGTGGAGAGAGAGATGCAGCCTGGGTAGGCCGCACGCCCCCTCCCCCTCTGGTCTGAATTGGACTAGGAAGGGGGGGGGGGTGCCCCCGTTTCCTTCCTCCCTTTCTCCCCCTTCCTTCTCTCCTAGTCCAACTAGGGAAGGGGGAGAATCCTACTCCCGGAGGGAGTAGGACTCCTCCAGGGCGCGCCATAGAGGGCCGGCCCTTCCCCTCCTCCACTCATTTATAAACGGGGGAGGGGGGCAGCCCATAGAAACACAAGTTGATCATTGATCTCTTAGGCGTGTGCGGTGCCCCCCTCCACCATAATCCACCTCGGTCATATCGTAGCGGTGCTTAGGCGAAGCCCTATTCTGGTAGCATCATCATCACCGTCATCACGTCGTCGTGCTGACGAAGCTCGCCCTCGACAGTCTGCTGGATCGTGAGTTCGTGGGACGTCACCGAGCCGAACATGTGTAGATAGCGGAGGTGCCGTACTTTCGGTACTAGGATCGGTCGATCATGAAGACGTACGACTACATCA
Source organism: Triticum aestivum (assembly GCF_018294505.1). Lineage (NCBI taxonomy): Eukaryota > Viridiplantae > Streptophyta > Magnoliopsida > Poales > Poaceae > Triticum > Triticum aestivum. The sequence goes on along the minus strand of NC_057803.1, from coordinate 558,787,977 downwards.
AGCGCGTTGTCATAACGCTTCCACTTATGGTCTACGAGGGTATGTAGACAATACTCTCCCCTCTTGTTGCTATGCATCACCATGATCTTGCGTGTGCGTAGGAAAATTTTGAAATTACTGTGTTCCCCAACACAAACGCAATTGGAGACACGGAGATTTTTGGCGTGGTTCCGATAGGTGGTGCTATCGTACATCCACGTTGATGGAGACTTCAACCCACAAAGGGTAATGGTTGCGCGAGTCCATGGAGGCTCCACCCACGAAGGGTCCACAAAGAAGCAACCTTGTCTATCCCACCATGGCCATCACCCATGAAGGACTCGCCTCACTAGGGTAGATCTTCAAGAAGTAGGCGATCTCCTTGCCCATACAAACTCCTTGGTTCAACTCCACAATCTTGACGGAGGCTCCCAAGTGACACCTAACCAAACTAGGAGACACCACTCTCCAAAAGGTAATAGACGGTGTGTTGATGATGAACTCCTTGGTCTTGTGCTTCAAATGATATTCTCCCCAATACTCAACTCTCTCTCTCTCTCACTGATTTGGATTTGGTGGAAAGAAGATTTGAGTGGAAAGAAACTTGGGAAAGGCTAGAGATCAAGATTCATATGGTTGGAATGGAATATCTTGGTCTCAACACATGAGTAGGTGGTTCTCTCTCAGAAAATGAAAGTTGGAAGTGTAGGCATGTTCTGATGGCTCTCTCCACGAATGAAGAGTGGGTGGAGGGGTATATATAGCCTCCACAAAAAATCTAACTGTTGCACACAAATCACCAAACTCGATGGGACCGAATCAGAAAACTCGGTCAGACCGATTTAGTTCATAATGTGACCGTTGGGCATTTCGGTGGGACCGATATGATCAACTCGGTGGGACCGATGTGCTAGGGTTAGGGTAAAACCTCATCTTGGTTTGACCGATTACACAAACTCAGTGAGACTGATTTCGGTAATAAGCAAAACAGAGAGTTGGTCAAGCAAACTCGGTGGGACCGATTGCATATCTCGGTGGGACCGAAATTATTGCAATAGGTAACAGAGAGTTTGCAAGCCCATGTCGGTGAGATCGAGATCCCATCGGTGAGACCGAATCGATTAGGGTTTCTGGCAGTGGCTATGTCAAGTGAACTCGGTGGCACCGGATGGAAAATTTCAGTGGGGCCGAGTTGGACTTTCGGTTTGGGACATATGTGGATATGAGAAAGTGGTTGAGGGCTTTTGGATCATATCACTAAGCACTTAAGCAAGCAACCCATTAAGCAACACCGCATCCCCTTTTAGTAGTATTGGCTTTTCCTATGGACTCAATGTGATCTTGGATCACTGAAAGTAAAATGTAGAGTCTTGAGATTTAGAGCTTGAGCCAATCTTTTGTCCTTAGCATCCTGAAGGGGTTCCACATCCTCTTGTCCACGCCACTCCATCTGTTGAACTTGTCTGAAATATACTAGATGAAAACATTAGTCCAATAAGAGATATGTTGACATTAATTACCAAAACCACCCATGGAGCACTTGTGCTTTCAACGTCTCCAAAAAATGAACAAATTTAGATTAATTGGTCTCACTTATGAGCAAGCATTGTAGCTATTGATGTTTATTAATGGATTTATTATAAGCAAACCGATTCAAAACAGTCAAACAACAAAAAATGACGAGTCAAAAAAATCAAATCGTTCTTTGAGAGTTAATTAAAATGAAAAACTAAGGAAAAACCAATACTTAAGAAAGAATTGTAATGCAATTGAGGGTTCATCTAAGGTAAACCTTTTTTACACCATCTCAGATAAGGCTACTCGTCAAGAGTAGCCAACGTGTGACATGTGATGAGGCTCACTTGATGTGAGCTCATATGGATTGATTATTGAATGACAACCAGATTTTTGTGTGTTTCAAATCGGCCATGAAACACATGTATGTGTGAAAGTGCAACTATCCCTGGGTGGTTTTGGTAATGATTAACAACATATAGCTCATTGAACTAATGCTATTTCAAGATGATCATTTCAGAAAGTTCAATGATTGGCTCAATGGCTTACTTGCTCAATGGTTTACTTGCTCAATGGCTTACATAAAGCCAATACTATTAAGAGGGGCTGAGGTGATGCTTAATGGCTTACTTGCTCAAAATGCTTAGTGATATGCTCCGAAAACCCTCAACCACTTTCTCATATCCACATATGTCCCAAACCAAAAGTCAAACTCGGCCCCACCGAAATGTTCTATCCGGCGCCTGCGAGATCACTTGACATAGCCACTGTCAGAAACCCAAGTCACTTCGGTCTCACCGATGGGATCTCGGTCTCACCGAGATGGGCTTGCAAACTCTCTGTTGCCTGTTGCAATTATTTTGGTCCCACCGAGATAAGCAATCGGTCCCACCGAGTTTGTCTAACCAACTCTTTGTTTTGCTTATTACCAAAGTCGGTCCCATCGAGTTTGTGTAATCGGTCAAACTGAGATGAGGTTTTACCCTAACCCTAGCACATCGGTCCCGCCGAGTTGATCGTATCGGTCCCACTGAAATGCCTAACGGTCACATTATGAACTAAATCGGTCCGACCAAGTTTTCTGATTCGGTCCCACCGAGTTTGGTGAATTGTGTGTAATGGTTAGATTTTGTGTGGAGGCTATATATACCCCTTCACCCACTCTTCATTCGTGGAGAGAGCCATCAGAACATGCCTACACTTCCAACATACATTTTCTGAGAGAGAACCACCTACTCATGTGTTGAGACCAAGATATTCCATTCCAACCATATGAATCTTGATCTCTAGCCTTCCCCAAGTTGCTTTCCACTCAAATCATCTTTCCACCAAATCTAAATCTGTGTGAGAGAGTTGAGGTTGGGGAGACTATCATTTGAAGCACAAGAGCAAGGAGCTCATCATCAACACACAATCTATTACCTTTTGGAGAGTGGTATCTCCTAGATTGGTTAGGTGTCACTTGGGAGCCTTTGTCAAGATTGTGGAGTTAAACCAAGGAGTTTGTATGGGCAAGGAGATCGCCTACTTCATGAAGATCTACCCTAGTGAGGCAAGTCCTTCGTGCACGATGGCCATGGTGGGATAGACAAGGTTGCTTCTTCGTGGACCCTTCATGGGTGGAGCCCTCCGTGGACTTGCGCAACCATTACCCTTCGTGGGTTGAAGTCTCCATCAACGTGGATGTATAATAGCACTACCTATCGGAACCATGCCAAAAATCTATGTGTCTACATTGCGTTTGCTCCCTCCAAACTCCTCCCTTTACCTTCATATGCAAATGTTTTACATTCCGCTGCTATACTCTTAGACTTGCATGTGTAGGTTGATTGCTTGACTTGTGCTAAGTTGCTAAAATCTGCCAAGATTTAAAATTGGGAAAATGATATATTTTTATTTGGTCAAGTAGTCTAATCAGCCCCCTCTAGACATACTTTCGATCCTACAAGTGGTATCAGAGCTTTGGTCTCCATTTTCCTTGATTTCCATAGCTTTGGTGATCATAGCAATGGTTTCACAACCTAGGAGAGTATGACATCTAGCGAGGGAAATTACCACCGTAGAGGTCCTTACTTTGATGGTACTAATTTTGCTAGTTGGAAGCGTAAGATGGAAATGCATATTCTTGGACATTACCCCGCCGTTTGGGCTATTATGTGTATTGGCTTGCAAGGTGAATTCTTTGATAGGAGAGAACTGAACCGTGATGCTACTGCGGAAGAGTTGAAGATGCTGCAATACAATGCTCAAGCATGCGATATACTCTTCAACGGATTGTGCCCCGAAGAATTCAACAAAATCAGCCGTCTTGGGAGTGCAAAGGAAATTTGGGATACTTTGATTGATATGCATGAGTGTACCGACTCCGTCAAGGAATCCAAATTGGATGTGCTTCAAAGTCAACTTGGCAAGTTCAAAATGAAGGATGGTGAAGGTGTTGCTGAAATGTACTCTAGGCTTGCTCTCATCACAAATGAGATTGCGGGCTTAGGAAGTGAAGAGATGACCGATAGATTCATCATCAATAAGATCCTAAGAGCCTTGGATAGAAAATATGATACCGGGTGCACATTGATCCAAATGATGCCCAACTACAAAGATCTCAAGCCAACGGAAGTCATTGGAAGAATTGTTGCTCACGAGATGTCACTCAAGGATAAGGAAGAGCTTCACAACAAGTCAAGTGGTGCTTACAAAGCCTCATGTGATGCTCCCACATCATCAAGTGAGAAACAAGCCTTCAATGAAGAATTGAGCCTAATAGTGAAGAACTTCAACAAGTTCTACAAGAGTAGAAGCAATGAAAGAAGTTCCAAGTCAAGGTCCTATAATGAAAAAAGATCTTCTAGTCGTGAATGAAATTGCTACAATTGTGGAAGACCTGGACACTACTCCAATGAGTGTACGCCCCCTACAAAAGAAGAGAATATTCACCCAAAAGGAGAAGTAGAAGAGAAGAATCACCACCAAGAGAGAGAAGGAGTAGAGATGATCGTTATGAATGAAGAACCTGTCGGAGAAGCAACGATTCGGAAAGGAATAACAAATCATCAAGGAGCTACACAAAATGAAGACATCAAGCTCATGTTGGTGAATGGGTATCTGGCTCCGACTCCGAAAATCACTCCGAAAGAAGTTATCACTCCTACTCCGAATATAGTCAAGATGAAGGTGTTGCCAGTCTAGCACTTGTGTCAACCAACTCCTACGATATATTTGACTCACCAAATGAAGGAATTGGAAGATGCTTCATGGCTAAAGGTCCGAACGTATTACACCCGAGTATGTTGATTTCAATAGTGATGAAGATGATTTGCTAGGTGATGATGATTTACTTGTTGACAACTCTAGTGATGAAAACTATGATGAACTTGCTATTAATCATGCTAATCAAGATAAAACGAATGACAATGATAAGAAGGAGATTGAGCATCTAACTAAAGAACTAAACACTCTTAAGTTAGGTCATGAAACTACCTTGTAAGATCATCGAGAACTTTTAAAGACTCATGAGAAGTTATGCTTTGAAAAGCTCAACCTTGAGCAAGAGCATGGGTTCTTAAAAGCAATCAACGATGATCTTCACAAGAAAAGTTCTTCTACATTGCCAAGCGTTTACTCTTGCACCCAAGGATACCCATCAAGATGATGTGGATTCCGAAGAAGAAGAACTAGAGAGTTCTTGAGGGTGACTCCGCCAACATACTTTACTCATATCTTTTTGGCAAGGACAAGTGCCAACAACTTCCACATCTTGCACTAGTTCAAGGAGTCACAAACCCTCTTTTTGGTAAGACAAGGGACAAGGTAACATATTGCTTTCATGGACATCATCTATGTGTACATCACTCTATGTCTATGGATATCCTTGTTTGTTCCTTGTGGGACTAACCCGTGTAGGTATTGAAAGTGCAGCTTACTCCAATGGATTGCTCCAAATGATCTACATCAACATTGAGCATCCACATCTTCAACACCTACATGAAGTCATCATCGACGAAACCAAAGGTTAGTTCATCGGATATCACATCTAGGGGGAGCTTTACTCTAATCAATTGAGCTAAAGCAACTCTAATGGTGTGAACACAACAATGCTTTATGTAAAAGTGGCAACCCCACTTGTGCTTAAACGATGAGTATGACCTACAATCAAATGTTCTCATTTGACTCCTAAGTCAATATACTCATATATAGATGACCTAGTCATCGCCAATTGCTTGATAGATGCTAGAATGTTTGTGCATGCTTTGCCACATATTTCATTTGCCATTTTATTGTGTGAGCATGTTGATTGCATATTTTACCCATTAGAGGACATCCATTTGTTGCCTTGATTGTTTGGCTTTTCTCTTTTGCAAAATGGATGGACAAGAGTGCCTAAGAACTTCCTCTAGCTACCTATGCTTTTCTCGTCTCAAACACTATTCATGCTACATCACAAAGTTTGATCAAGTCAGATTTGAACCACTCTGTGTGAGGAGCACTCAGAGTCCCCGATTCGTCATAGACTTAAACTTCCAAAACCTCTCTGTGCATTTTGGTCTGACCGATCCATCCACTTAAGTCACACCGAGTTCACTGAGTTGATCTAGGTTTACAATCTCGGTGCAACCGATTTGAACTTTTCGGTCACACCGAGTTGCAGTAACCGCTTTGCGATTCTGCATCTCGGTGCCACCGAGTTGTTCCACTCGGTCACACCGACAGGGTCAGGATATATGTGACAGCCTGATTTTTGCCCTCTGTTATTTGCTTGATCTTCATTTGAAATCTTTCTAAAACTTGGAGTTTTTGAATCTTTTCATATGGATTTTAACACTTGGGCATCCTTGGCTTTCACCCAAGTGCTTCACTTCCCTCCTAAATCATCATTTCTTTTCTGATCCATCCCAAAAATAATCTTTGGAATATTTTTCTTAAATGAAAAATATTCATTTCCTCTCAAAAACCCTAGCCAGATCAGTTTGCTTCAAAGCAGCCCTAATTTTTATGGCTCAGAAAAATCTGAGATAATTCACAAATATTCTGTGAACCCTAGGGCACCTCCCTGAGCAAAAATATTTCATGACTTTTTGGAATATTTTTGCTACAGAAAATATTTTCTGTTCTGGACAGAAATGGTGGTTTCTACAACAACTACCATTTTACTTGCTCCTTTTGACCTGAACTTTCTTATGCATCTTTACCTTAGTAACTCATGACTAGCCTCCAAAGCACAACCTCTAATTCCCAGCCGTTTGACCACAGTAACTGCTCAAAGTTACTGATCAGAAACTTACCTGGCTTGTAAAAACCTCTCTACTGCACCTGGATCCAAACCAAATCATGGTAACACTCAAAACTACCACGAACAACATGCCAGACATGAAGTTTTCGGCCTGATGTCATAGTTCACGCGGTGACCACGTTCGTCCAGGGGTGTAGGCATGCGTGTCGACGCGCTCTGAGTGCCGCCGAGCGCTCTGTTTGCGCATGCTCGCTTCCCTCGCCCGCCCGATCATGCCAAACCGCGCCACCATCTTCGTCTCAACGCCATTAACCTCCCTCTGACGCTTGCCGACGCCGGTGCTCGCTGCAGCGAGCACGGGCAAGGTCCGGCCAGCCCAACAGTGCGGAACTGTGCTCGTCGCCTTCCCTCGATCCTATGCTCATCTCCGTCCGGCCACAGTTGCCGCGTGACCTGTGTCGCCTTATCCCCCTCTCACTAACACCGCTCGTCACTGGGCGCCGTGGATAGGTGTCAACTGGCGGAGCCCGAAACCCCCTCGCCGGTCGCCTATAAATGGAGCCACCCCCAGCCTCCTCAACCACCATCCAGCACTCCCACACACTCCACAATCGCGTAGGAAGCCGGAGCCCGGCCGGGCAGGCCTCAGGCCGCCGTCTCGGAGCTCGAGCTTGCCGGTGATCCCCTCTGGTCGCCTCGGTAGCTCCAGCCCCTTCCAGGCCTGGGCGACCCCTCCAGGGCCTCCGCCTCTCTCCGGTGAGGCCGTCTCGCCCGCTTGGAGCCCTTGGAGTGGCCTCCGTTTGCCGTCTTCCTCAACTCCGGCAACCACCATGTTCTGCCTCCGCTTGCGAGCTTGATTCCGACGCTGTCCGACCACCCCTAGCCACGCTACGGGTACGGGCAGGTGCGCCACCGTCCCCTCTCTAAATACCTCCCTCTCGTTTTGGCCAAGAAGCCCTCGTTGCCGGCGAGAGCTCCGATGAAGCCACGGCCTCCTCTGTTTCCTTCTCCCCCTTCCCCACCTGACTAGCGGGCCCTGCTAGTCAGCCACTCTGTACGCGCGCGAAGCGGTACGAGTGGTGGCGCCCTGAGGTTTTACGCCTTCGACGTCACCCCCCTCAGCTGTTTATTTAAATTCAAAATCATTTAAATTCCAGAGAGTTTCAAATAGTTATAACTCTTCAACCATAAGTCCAAATGAATTGATTCTTTTTGCATTGTGTTCTTTGAAAAGAAATCCAACAACTCACCAAAGATGAGATTTTTCTGAGCTGTTTAGAATTTCTGGGGATTTTTAGAAGTGTTCTTGATATTTGCTTTTTGTGTTTAAATTTATTTTCAGAGGGTGAGGCTTGTCTTGAGGATCACCAGAAGGCTTGTGAACCTCATCTGCACTAAGGCAAGCCACAACAACATTTTCATGGTGTCATTTCAATATTTGTGATTTTCTTACTTGAATTAAATGATTAATCCATGCATTTAAATAACTATGGTGTTATTTTTATTCTGTTAAATGTTTGTGAGTTATTATGCTTGATTTACAGAATGTTGAAATTAGTTTAGTTGGGAGAGCCAAGTTAAGATTTATTTGTGGTGATGATAGTAATGATTTTGTATGCATGTTAGTAATTATTTAAAGTTATTCTCTTGCCTTGAATAAAAGGATAAAAATTTGCTAAGACAATATTCTGTTAAGTACTTGTTTAGTCATTTTACTTGACTTGCAGAATGTTTGAACCTAACTTGGATGGGAAAGAAAATAGGAATTATTTATGGGGATGAGGACTATGTGGCTACAGAGGAGGAATTTAGCTCCAAAAAGAAAGTGCTGAAGAAAGAGTATGGTACTGTTGCAACAACAAAACCTGGATTGCATAAGAAGACCCTTGCCAAGAGGGTGCCAACTTTGAAGGCCAGAGCCTCAATTGCTGAAACCTCTAAGCCAACTGAAGAAACTGTTGGAGAGGGAAAGAAAAGGAAAGAGAGGGTCAAGAAGACCACTGCTAGAGTCCTTGGTTGTCGGGGGAAATCGACACCTATGAGATCACTAGGATCTCTTCTACAGTTGGTGGGTGCGGGGTTGTGGAAAGAGCGGGTCTGACAGGAAGCACACGGATCGTTTACCCAGGTTTGGGCCGCGAGGATGCGTAAAACCCTAGTCCTGCTTTGTTGTATGTATTGAGAGTGTTCTTGTGTTCTTGAGCTAGCTACGAGGTGCAACTTTGCCAAAAAGATCCGAATCCCCGTCCTGGTCACCTTGGGCCTCCTTTTATAAGAAAAAGGGGTTGCCACAGTGGCACACAGGAGGTGGAAAGATGTACAATGGATGAGTCTATCCTCTGACACCGTTGGACAAATTCATTTAATGCGCTGCCGACGTGCCCCTCTCACTATCGGGGACGGCAAGGAAGCACGTCCCAGCTGTTGCCGCCACGCCTGGCTTCGACACACGTCCGAGCTGACGAGGCGTCGTGGCGCCATGTTGGCTGGCTGCTGGGCTGGCACAATGGTGGAGCCTTCAGGAAGACTTGCATGCCACCATGCAGGTGCTTGCTGGGTCGGCGTAGAGGCCGCTCGTCGCCACGCAGGTGCCCGCCCAGCTGGTTGAGCTAATAGCTACTTGGGGCGGCGGTGGAGCTTTGGTAGACGCGGGCCTGGCTGCTGCCCTGCTGGTGTCCTCGGCAAGGGTCTTGCCGGGCCCTCGGCAAGGGTCTTGCTGTGGCGTCGCGGTCGTCCCCGGCAAGGATCTCGCTGGGGGTCGTCGTCTTCTAGTCTTCATCTGATCTTGCGTGTTCATGATCTTGACAAAGATCTGCATGTCACGGCGGAGGTGCCTCCCGAGCCTTGGTTCCAATGTAGTTGTTGGCGGTGTTTGGAACTCCTGGGCTCAAGGGTGGCTCACTCTGCTGGTGTTGGGCAAGTTGCCCTGGCAAGGCTCTTGCCGGGGCCGTGGAGGTCACCCCGGCAAGGGTCTTGCTGGGGGAGTCCACCTCACCCTTTTGCTCTTTGTGTCTTGGCGTTGCTTTGTTTGACTTATGCTTCGGTTTCCCTCCGGCTTCCCTCCTCTGCCTTGTTAAGTGTGGCCGCGGGCACGGCTCTGACTGCCCGTGCACAAGTAAAGGGGTCAAAAGGAGAGCCCCTACTTTTGTACACTGACAGGATCCCCGGGCCTGAGCCACACATAAGCGCGCCGTGTTGTTGGGCTAGGCCCAGAACGGTGCGCGGGCAGGTGGGGCAGATTTTACTGCAGTAACTTCTCATCCGCTGTGCTTCCCCACGGCCTGCGTTGAACGCGCGACGTGGAGGGTCGTGCATGACGTGGGGGTCATGCGTGGGGCGGTTTTCGCATGCATGCGTCACATCATGGTAAATAGGCGGCTCGCGCCTTCCTCGTAAAATGGAACGAAAGCGGGCGCGCTGCTCATTTACCCTCCGTGTCTTCCCCAATCTCAGAACCGCCGTTCTTTCCTTCTTCCTTCTTCCTTCTCAAGATCCCGCTCTTGCTCGCCGTTGCTGCATTTTCGCTGCCCTTTCCCTTCCATCTTTCGCAGCCGCCATGGCGCCCAAGACCGGCAAGGGCAAGGGAGCGGCCAAGGACGCCAGAGGGGCGGAGCCGCCGGAGAATGAGTCGGCAGCGCGGCGGATGCAGCTCACCTACTTTCCCTTGATGGTTGACATGGCCCACCTTCGAGACAACTTCAAACCGCTGTGGGGGGTCAAGACGGGGCACCCTGCCACGCGTGTCATCCCCGCCAACTACGGTGAAGCCGCCCCGAATCGGTATCCGTTCTTCGTCGATTACTTCTCCTGCGGCCTCTGCCCCCCTTCTCCAATTTCTTCAATGACATCATGCATACCTTCGGCTTCCACCTCCTGGATTTCACCGCAAATGTCATGGCGTGCATGGCTCTTTTCGCCCATCTCTGTGAGGGCTTCGCCAGAGTGCATCCCATCACGACGCTCTTCCGCCACTACTTCTTCCATCGGATCCAAAAGGGAGGCACCATCTGCGGTTATGTCGCCTGGATCCCAAGGTCCAAGGGGACATACCCGAAGGGCGCTTAGAAGGAGAGTTGGGAGGAGTGGTGGGGCCAGTGGTGCTGGATTGAGGAGGAGGATCCACAAGAATTCTGCCGGGTTCGCCAGGCGCCGCCGATTCGCAGAAACGACTGGAGCAATGTCGATGCCGATGATGCGAAGCTCACGGTCGCCAGCACCAGGATTCTTCGGCTCACCGAGGCCGAGCTCACCCTTGTGATGATCGGGCGAGTTTCATCCACCATTGAATCGCTCCACTGCATAACAAGGGGAGGCCGGCCTGGCTCTTCACGAATGCGGCCGACATCATGAGGCTTCGCCCTGGCCTCGACCACAACCTCACGGTGATCGGGCATACCCACTTCTGCCAGTGGCTCTTCCAGCTTGACGTGAATTGCGATGGCAAGGCCGAG
>NC_057803.1:558412136-558476519 GCF_018294505.1 Triticum aestivum | reverse complement strand
GTGGACCAGGCCGTTCAAAAAAAAAAGTTTCTCTTTGCCGGGAAGCAGACGACAGAAAAGCTAAGTTGCTAAAGCTTGAGCAGTCAGTTTTTTAAGTTTTTGAGTTATTTTCCTTGAACGACCGTGCTTTGTATGGAAAACCTGTGCGCGAAGGAACCAATTTGCAGCTAGCTGCGCCCTTACTTTGTTTCGAGTCCGCTCAACAACTTAAGTGAGCTGCTAGCGCCCTTACTTTGCTTCGAGTCCGCTCAGCAACTTAAGTGAGCCGCTAGCGCCCTTACTTTGTTTCGAGTCCGCTCAACAACTTAAGTGAGCTGCAACTAGTTGCGACAAGGTTGCTTGTCGGTAGAGCCCCCGCCAGCAGGCTGCTGAAGTTCCGCACTCAGCGCTCGCGGCAAGGGTGCCTGCACCGGCGAGTTTCCCTAGAAAGCGTAGGGCAGGACCATACAAAGCCAAGAGTCGAGTAAAGGAAGTAACACAGCTATTTGTTGCCTAAGATAGAGTTATATTACAAAAATAACTTGTCGCGCCTCTAATAAAGTGTTCCCATGACATGACTGGCAGCGACAAGAGAAGAAGAAAACAGACGGCCTAATCTACGCGACCGCCGTCAACCCTTTTGACCTTGTTCACCCTGTCGACAATGGGTGCGATGAGGGCCTTAAGTGCGTCAAGATCAGCGTCCGCCGGCAGCTTCCTGAGGACGTTGGTGAGGTTGAGGCCCGGATTGCGGAAGGCCACCTTCACCAACACCTTCTCCAGAACTCCGGCACAAATCGAGCGTGACTCGTCGGCCAACTGCTTTGGGATCCATTCCCGGAGTTGCTGGAGCGCCGCCGCCACGCCTTTGAAGAACAAAGTGAGCTTGGCGCTGGGTTGGAGGTTCTCGTCGGAGGAGTACCCGAAGCCTTCCACCCCCAATTGCACCAGCTCCTCTTCGATGACTGCAGCAATGTCCACGAGGCCCTCCGTCCAGAGCTCCACAGTATCTCTGAGAAGATTCTGGGTTTCGGCGGCCCTCGCTAGCAGCGCCTCGTTGGCCTCGATGTCCTTCTTCAAGTCTGCCTCCCGTTTCCTGGCGCTGTCCAATGTCTCCGTCAAGGTGGCCAGCTTCAATGTCAGATCGGCGTTGGAATCCTTGGCGGCGCTCAATTCCTTGCCCCTCTCGGCGAGTCGGCCCTGCAGCTCACCGTGGGCAAGGGCGTCCTTCTCGCGCTCTAGCTTGAGGGCGGCAAGCTCTTCGCCACCAACCTTCAGATCAGTTTCTAGCTGCGCCACCTTTGCCTCCAATTCTTTCTTGGTGGCCTCGGCAGCCGCAGCCGTATCCTTTGCCCCTTGGAGCGTCCCGCCAAGTGCCCGTTCGCGCACGGCAAGCTCCTCTTCGTGGCTGTCGAGGTTCACTTTCCGCTGAGTCAGCTCGCCTTCTCGCGCGTACAGCTTCTCGCCGGTGAGCCGCTGCTGCTCTTCAGCTTCGGCCTTCTCGAGGAGGAAGGCCTTCCGTTCCTCGGCAAGCTGCTCCCGCTCCTCCGCCAAGGCCCGGAGAGTTTCTTGGCGAAGACCCCGGAGTTCCTCCGCACGCTTCTCTATGTCCACGCTCGCCCTCGCGGCAAGCGCTTCCCGAGACTCCAACTTGACTTGGCGGGCGCGGTAGAGCGCCAGCAGCCTCCGCAGCAGCCGCTCCTCCTCAGGCTCTTCACTGCTGCTTCCCGACGCGTTGACGATCGACAACCTGGCGGAGGCAAGCACCTCCCCATCCAGAGCTTCTCCTTCCACCGGCGCCCTGGAGCTCGACGCCCAGGGCAGCTTGATGAAGATGCCCTCGCCAGCCTTCAGATAGGCGTCGGGCTGGGGCTCCTCGGAGCCTGGCGCTGCGGCAGTGGCGGAGGGATCAGCGGTCAGTGCAGCGCCTGACGCTCCTGCGGCCTCAGGGCCGTCAGTGCGATCGCCAGATCCCCCGCCAGCTTCCTCGGCGGCAGCCTTGGCGGCCTCTTCGCCGGCGGGCACGTCAGCGTCGGCCCTTTCTTCGGTGGCCGCGGCATCATCAGTATTGCCGCGCGCGTCCTCCTCGCCGCCCGTTTCGGTCTCCATCGGATTCGCGGAGGGTGGGTCTGACGACCGGAGAAGAAGGAGAAATCAAACAAGTATCCGAGAAGAAAAATCAGCAGAAGACTAGAAGGAAAGTTTCAGGCAAGAAGGACTACCTGTGCTGGGATCTGCTGTCATGACCTCCACCACCGGGGGATCGTTGGCGCTGTCCCTTGCCAGAGACTCCCCCCTTTCCGGAGACTCCTCCCTTGCCGGAGATCGCTTCCTTGCCGGAGAACGCTCCCTTGCCGGGGAGTCCGCCCTTGGCGGCGTAGTCGAAGCAGACGACGAGTCAGAAGAGATCACCATGCCCTCCTGATGAAGTTGTTCTGCTCCTGCACAGACAAAACAGAGATCGGATGTCAACAAAGGAAAAGAGCAACCACGCGCACCCAGAAGCAGAAAGTAAACCATATGCTTACGCTGGGGGCTGCGCTGGGGGCTGCTCTGCGAAGTGATGGCCGGGTCCGGCAAGATAGTCTCGGGCGCGCCTCCTGTCGTCGCAGTGGGCTCGTCCTCGATGACCACCACCTGAGCCTTGGCCCTCTTCGCCGCCCTCTGGGCCAGAGTCCTGAAAAGGAGAGCCCAGGGTGAATCAGATCCGATGCAAGACAAGATCAGCAAGTTGAAGAACTACAAGAACAAGCAAGGGAATCTTACTCTTCTTTCTCTTCCTCGTCGGAGCTGAGCGCGGAGAGGTCGAAGTTCGGCCCACCTCCGGTGCGACGAGGTGGAGGGGTGGGATCCCTTGGCCGCTTGGCGGGGACTGCGGCGCCAGCCCGAGACGACCCCGCTCCAGTTGCCACTGCGGCGGGAGGCGCATCCGCGGCGACCGTACTTGCAGCGATGGAGCGCGTCGTGCGGCGCTGCGGCTGTTGACCAGCTTGCCGCCCTGCTGCATCCCCGATCCTGCTGAGGCGCCTTCTTGGCTGCACTGGGGGCTGCGTTCCGGGCCCTGCTCCCGGCAAGCTCCCCGGAGGTGGCGGGCTGCTCGTACCCTCGGCGGGCTCGCTTGACTCGGCGTCGGGCGCGGCGAGCTCTTCTCCCTCTTCGGGCTGCTCCCGTTCGGCAATACTCATCGCCAACACCGCGTCCGCTTCCTCCATGGTGAACCCGAATTCACCCGCGGCCGCGGCTGCCGCCGCCTCTTCCGCCCTGGTGGCGATGCGCTCCATCTCTTGCTCAGTGGTGTCGTGGGTGAGGAGTTTCTTCTCGTCAGCATTGACCGCCACCTCCACTAGGCTGTCAAAGAACTGCTGCACGACGTCACCGGCGGGCTCTTGCCAAGTTGGAGCGATCCCGTGCGAGTCACACAATGGCATCATTGCGCAGATGCGGTCGCGCGAGGAGTTGTTACACAGAGGCACGACGTCTGCCGGCAACCTGAACCACTCGGGATGCTGTGGGTCATGCTTGAATATCTCCTTAAGCATCCCGTCCAACTCTAGGACAGTGAAATTGAAGTTGAGGCCTGGACGCAACCTCATTATATCTGCCGGGCCTCCAAATTCCCAGGCAGGTCTCCCCCTCGCCTGCAGAGGGGCGATGCGCCGGCGAAGGAAATCTGCGCCGACAGCTCCTACAGTCAGCCGGGCAAGCCTAAGACGCAAGATCCGAGTAGTGGCGATTGTCAGCTTGTCGTCGTCCGCGGACAGAGCGCTCCAGTCATTGCCACGCACTGCTGGGGCTTGGCGCAGGGCGGTGAACGGCTGCGGGCTCTCTTCTACAACCCAGCACCAATCTGCTCTCCACTCGTCCCACTTGCTGCGGAGCTCCCCCTCCAGATAGGTCTCCTTCTTGCCGGCCCGCGAGATCCAGGCGATCCTGCCGGCAAGAGGTTCCCCTCTCTCGACACGAGGCATAAAGAAATGGCGGAAGAGAGCTACGTTGGGGTGGACTCCGACAAAGTTTTTGCATAGATGGGCAAAAACTGCCATGGTCAGAACAGCGTTGGGGGTGAAGTCAAGGAGGTGGAGTCCGTAGGTGTTCATGATATCACAGAAGAAATCAGAGAATAGCGGGCAGAGCCCGCAGTAGAAGAACACGGCGAAGAAAGGATATCTGTCAGCTGGAGCTGCTTGCGAGGCGACGGCGGAGAGTACCTTTGTGCGCGGATGCGCCCGTGTCTCCGTCGACCAGAAGAGATAGTACCACTCCCTCAGCTCCTCCGCGGAGAGCTCGGGGGGGAAAGTGGCCCGCTCCTTCCGCAGCGGCTCAAGCCGCTGCGCTTCGGTCGACTTCACAGCTTTCGCGGCCGCGGCCTTCATGGCCTTCCCCTTCCCAGGCTTCGGAGGCATGGCTGAGGCGGTGGGGGAGATCGACGGCGTTGGTGGTGGCGACGGCAACGGGAGCGGACCGCTGCTCTCTTTCGACTTTGGAAGCGGAAGAGGGCGGCGGAGGTTTCTGAGATTGCAACAGCGGATGACGAAGATGGAGGAAATGCCCCTGTTTCCCCTGCTTATAAAGAGGGACGGGGCGGACGTTTCGGCCTTCCAAATAAACAACCTCCCACGATCTCTCCCACGACGCCGCGTTTGACGTGTGCCGTTCTGGGCGTGCGCGGTGGGAGTGGAGTTAGATTCGGCGTGACCTAGGCCGCGCGCGCCCGTGCACTGTTTTGGGCCTGGCCCAACAGCGCTCGGCACCGTGTATGGCCCAGGCCCGGGGGCTCCTGTCGGTGTACTAGAGTAGGGGTACCCTATTACCCCGAACTCGTGCACGGGCAGTTGCAGTGCCCCGCGGCAAGGCTTGTCGGGCGACCGCCAGGACCCTCCGTGGTTCGCTTGAAGACCATTCAAGAACAAAGTACTCAAACCAAGGCCCCGGCAAGAGGAGCTTGCCGGGAAGGCCAACCAAGGCCCCGGCAAGAGGAGCTTGCCGGGAAGGCCAACCAAGGCCCCGGCAAGAGGATCTCGCCGGGAAGAGACAAGACCCCGGCAAGAGGAGCTTGCCGGGAAGGCCACTCAAGGCATACCAAGAAAGCTTGCCACGACGCGCCCTGCGTCCCGGCAAGATCCGGCGAGCGACAAGCTTCCAGACGCGACAAGACGACGGCCGCGGCAAGGAGCTTGCCGCGGGAAACCCCCACTTCGTGCCCGCGCTCCAGCATACCTGCTAATGTGTCGCTTTGGGACTCTCCCAAGCACACGTGGCAGGAGGCCGTGCAGCTAGGGGTACGTGGTGGCAAGCGGAGATGAAGAGAAGCCCATCGTGGCAAACGGTGGCGCTCCTAACGGTCACCTTTTGCACTGTTTAGGAGACTCAGACAGGCATTTAATGCCCTTGTCCCCTGCCGTCAGAGTTAGGTAGGGTGCACTGTATCCACAGTAGCGGTAGCTGCACCTACCGCATCCTTTTCCATTTTTACCCTTCTTGTTTACGTTGCCCCCTGTCGGTGAACCCTTGAGAGTATAAAAGGAGGCCCAAGCGCAATTTAGAAAAGGTTGGGAGGTTCGGCCAGTTCGGCTCATTCAACACCAGGAACACTCTCACGCTCAGTCTGGCAGCATCCATCGCTCCTGAGCAAGAATCCAATATACACAAACAAGCAGCAGTAGGGTTTTACGCATCTGTGCGGCCCGAAGCTGGGTAAAATCGCCCGCGTGTACTGCCTCGATCCGCTCTTTGTGCGCTCTCCGCCCCCCACCGAACCAAAAGGGGCCCTGTCCCCATAGGTGTTGGTGGAATCAGCATCGCCCCCGACACAGAGGCCCAACCCAAATTGCTGTTTTTTTGCCTATTTCAGTGTTTCGTAGAAAAGGAATATCAAACGGAGTCCAAACAGAATGAAACCTTCGAGAACGCGATTTTTGGAACAAACATGATCCAGAGGACTTGGAGTGGATGTCAAGTAATCAACAAGGAGGCCACGAGGCAGGGGGCACGCCTACCCCCTGGGCGCCCTCCACCCTCGTGGGCCCCTCGTTGCTCCACCGACCTACTTCTTCCTCCTATGTATATCCATGTACCCCGCAAACATCCAGGAGCACCACAAAACCCTATTTCCATCGCCGCAACCTTCTGTACCCAAGAGATCCCATCTTGGGCCCTTTTCCGGAGCTCCGTCGGAGGGGGCATTGATCACGGAGGGCCTCTACATCAACTCCATGGCCCCTCCGATGATGTGTGAGTATTTTACTTCAAACCTTCGGGTCCATAGCTAGTATCTAGATGGCTTCTTCTCTCTCTTTGGATCTCAATACAAAGTTCTCCTTGATTCTCTTGGAGATCCATTCGATGTAACTCTTCTTTTTGCGGTGTGTTTGTCGAGATCCGATGAATTGTGGGTTTATGATCAAGTTTATCTATGAACAATATTTGAATCTTCTTTGAATTCTTTTATGTATGATTGGTTTATCTTTGCAAGTCTCTTCGAATTATCAGTTTGGTTTGACCTACTAGATTGATCTTTCTTGCAATGGGAGAAGTTCTTAGCTTTGTGTTCAATCTTGCGGTGCTCGATCCCAGTGACAGAAAGGGAAACGACACGTATTGTATTGTTGCCACCGAGGATAAAAAGATGGGGTTTACATCATATTGCATGAGCTTATCCCTCTACATCATGTCATCTTTCTTAAGGCGTTACTCTGTTCTTATGAACTTAATACTCTAGATGCATGCTGGATAGCGGTCGATGTCTGGAGTAATAGTAGTAGATGCAGAATCGTTTTGGTCTACTTGTCACGGACGTGATGCCTATATACATGATCATGCCTAGATATTCTCATAATTATTCGCTTTTCTATCAATTGCTCGATAGTAATTTGTTCACCCACTGTAATACTTATGCTATCTTGAGAGAAGCCACTAGTGAAACCTATGGCCCCCGGGTCTATTTTCCATCATACAAGTTTCCAATCTACTTTATTTTGCTATCTTTTACTTCCAATCTATATCATAAAAATACCAAAAATATTTATCTTATTATTATCATCTCTATCAGATCTCACTCTTGCAAGTGGCCGTGAAGGGATTGACAACCTCTTTATCGCGTTGGTTGCGAGGTTCTTATTTGTTTGTGTAGGTACGAGGTGACTCGCGCGTGGTCTCCTACTGGATTGATACCTTGGTTCTCAAAAACTGAGGGAAATACTTACGCTGCTTTACTGAACACCCTTTCCTCTTCAAGGGAAAACCAACGCAGTGCTCAAGAGGTAGCAAGAAGGATTTCTGGCGCCGTTGCCGGGGAGATCTACGCCAAGTCAAGACATACCAAGTACCCATCACAACTCTTATCCTTCGCATTACATTATTTGCCATTTGCCTCTCGTTTTCCTCTCCCCCACTTCACCCTTGCCGTTTTATTCGCCCCATCTTTTTCGTTCGCCTCTTTTTTGCTTGCTTCTTGTTGCTTGTTGCCCTTATGTCTTTACCAAAATGTGTTGATCCTCATCTTAGAAGGTTGGAAGAAATTGAAAACAACGTCAGAAGTTTTATGTCCTTGCAATTTGAGCATAATAATTTCTTTAGAAATGAGCTTAAAGAACAAAATGGTTTTATCAGTTTCATGAATAAAGAGCTCGATGATATGTCTAAGGAATTTTAAGTTTTGAAATCTCAGTTTGTTCATCTTGAAAAATTAATTGCCCAAATTTCTGATAAGCAAGCCACTTTAGTTAATAAGATGGCCGCTAAACCAGAAGGGTTAGATAATAAGGATGAAGATCTAAAAGTGATTGATGTGTCCCCTATTAAATCTTTATTTTGCAATATGAATCTTGATAATGATGGGACTGGAGATGAGTCAACTTTAGTTAGAAGGCGTCCCAAAAATTCGGAGTTTTTAGATCTTGATGCAAAAATTGTTAAAAGTGGTTAAAACTTTAAATAGCAACGAACCCACTATCTTGGATTTCAAGGAATTTAATTATGATAATTGATCTTTGATAGAAGTTATTTCCTTGTTGCAATCTGTGCTAAATTCTCCTCATGCTTATAGTCAAAATAAAGCTTTTACTAAAACATATCGTTGATGCTTGGACGCAATCTTATGAAGAAAAACTTGAGTTGGAAGTTTCTATCGCTAGAAAACTTTATGATGAGTGGTAACCTACTATAAAAATAAAAAATAAAGATCATGAATGCTATGCTTTGTGTGATTTGGGTGCTAGTGTTTCCACGATTCCAAAAAACATTGTGTGATTTGCTAGGTTTCCGTGAATTTGATGATTGTTCTCTAAACTTGCACCTTGCAGATTCCACCATTAAGAAACCTATGGTAAAGATTAATGATGTTATTATTGTTGCAAGAAATTTAATTATGATAATTGCTCTTTGATAGATTGTATTTCCTTGTTGCAATCCGTGTTAAATTCTCCTCATGCTTATGATCAAAACAAAGCTTTTACTAAACATATTGTTGAGGCTTTAATGCAATCCCATAAAGAAAAGCTTGAATTAGAAGTTTCTATCCCGAGAAAACTTTATGATGAGTGGGAACCTACTATTAAAATTAAGATTAAAGATCATGAATGCTATGCTTTATGTGATTTGGGTGCTAGTGTTTCCACGATTCCAAAAACTTTGTGTGATGTGTTAGGTTTACGTGAATTTGATGATTGTTCTTCAAATATGCATCCTGCGGATTCCACCATTAAGAAACCTATGGGAAGAATTAATGATGTTCTTATTGTTGCAAATAGGAATTATGTGCCCGTAGATGTCATTGTTCTTGGTATAGATTGTAATCCTACATGTCCTATTATTCTTGGTAGACCTTTCCTTAGAACAATTGGTGCAATTATTGATATGAAGGAAGGGAATATTAGATTCCAATTTCTGTTAAGGAAAGGCATGGAACACTTCCCTAGAAAGAAAATTAAATTACCTTATGAATCTATTATGATAGCCACTTATGGATTGCCTACCAAAGATGACAATACCTAGATTTATCCTCGCTTTTATGCCTAGCTAAGGGCGTTAAACGATAGCGCTTGTTGGGAGGCAACCCAATTTTGTTTTTGTTCCCTGCTTTTTGTTCCTGTTTAGTAATAAATAATTTATCTATCCTCTGTTTTGGTTGTGTTTTTTGTGTTTAATTAGTGTTTGTGTCAAGTATAACCGTTGGGGAGACTTGGGGAAAGTCTTTTTGATCTTGCTGTAAAAAACATAAACTTTAGCGCTCACGAGAGTTGCTGCCATTGCCTACTGGAGAGTGCTATTTAGTTAATTATTTTTGCATATGATTAATAGATAAATTCCTCACGTCCATAAATTTATTTTAGAATTTTTGGGGTTCCAGAAGTACTCGAAACCTACAGATTAGTACAGACTGTTCTGTTTTTGACAGATTCTGTTTTTCATGTGTTGTTTGCTTATTTTGATGAATCTATGGCTAGTAAAAGAATTTATAAACCATGGAGAAGTTGGAATACAGTAGGTTTAACACCAATATAAATAAATAGTGAGTTCATTACGGTACCTTGAAGTGGTGGTTTGTTTTCTTTTACTAACGGAGCTCACGAAGATTTTCTTTTAAGTTTTGTGTTGTGAAGTTTTCAAGTTTTTGGTAAAGATTTGATGGATTATGGAAAAAGGAGTGGGAAGAGCCTAAGCTTGGGGATGCCCATGGCACCCCAAGGTAAAATACAAGGACACCAAAAAGGCTAAGCTTGGGGATGCCCCGGAAGGCATCCCCTCTTTCGTCTTCGTTCATCGGTAACTTTACTTGGAGCTATATTTTTATTCGCTTGGGGATGCCCCGGAAGGCATCCCCTCTTTCGTCTTCGTTCATCGGTAACTTTACTTGGAGCTATATTTTTATTCGCCACATGATATGTGTTTTGCTTGGAGCATCTTGTATGATTTGAGTCTTTGATTTTTAGTTTACCACAATCATCCTTGCTACACACACCTTTTGAGAGAGACGCACATGAATTATAATTTATTAGAATACTCTATGTGCTTCACTTATATCTTTTGAGCTACATAGTTTTTGCTCTAGTACTTCACTTATATCTTTTAGAGCACGGTGGTGGTTTTATTTTATAGAAATAATTGATCTCTCGTGATTCAGTTATATTATTTTGAGAGTCCTTTAGAACAACATGGCAATTTGCTTTTAGGCATAATAAAAACTTTCATATAAGTGCATTGAATACTAAGAGAAGTTTGATACTTGATGATTGTTTTGAGATATGGAGATAGTGATATCAAAGTTGTGCTAGTTGAGTAGTTGTGAATTTGAGAAATACTTGTGTTGAAGTTTGCAAGTCCCGTAGCATGCACGTATGGTAAACGTTGTGTAACAAATTTGAAACATGAGGTGTTATTTGATTGTCTTCCTTATGAATGGCGCTCGGGGATGAGCGATGGTATTTTCCTACCAATCTATCCCCCTAGGAGCATGCGCGTAATACTTGGTTTTTGATGACTTGTACATTTTTGCAATAAGTATGTGAGTTCTTTATGACTAATGTTGAGTCCATGGATTATACGCACTCTCACCCTTCCATGATTGCTAGCCTCTTCGGTACCGTGCATTGCCCTTTCTCACCTTGAGAGTTGGTGCAAACTTCGCCGGTGCATCCAAACCCTGTGATACGATGTGCTCTATCACACATAAACCTCCTTATATATTCCTCAAAACAGCCACCATACCTACCTATTATGGCATTTCCATAGCCATTCCGAGATATATTGCCATGCAACTTTCCACTGTTCTGTTTATTATGACGCGCATCATCATTGTCATAATTCTTTGCATGCTCATGTACTTGACATCGTATTTGGGGCAAAGCCATCGTTCATAATTTTTTTCATACATGTCACTCTTGATTCATCGCAATCCCGGTACACCGCCGGAGGCATTCATATAGAGTCATATCTTGTTCTAGTATCGAGTTGTAATCATTGAGTTGTAAATAAATAGAAGTGTGATGATCATCATTAATAGAGCATTGTCCCAAATAAAAAAAGAAAGGCCAAAGAAAAAAAGAAAAAAGGCCCAAAAAATAGAAAATAAAAAGGGGCAATGCTACTATCCTTTTTCCACACCTGTGCTTCAAAGTAGCACCATGATCTTTATGATAGAGAGTCTCTTGTTTTGTCATTTTCATATACTAGTGGGAAATTTTCATTATAGAACTTGGCTTGTATATTCCAACAATGGGCCTCCTCAAGTGCCCTAGGTCTTCGTGAGCAAGCACGTTGGATGCACACCCACTTATTTTTCTTTTGTTGAGCTTTCACACATTTATAGCTCTAGTGCATCTGTTGCATGGCAGTCCCTACTCCTTGCATTGACATCAATTGATGGGATCTCCCTAGCCCATTGATTAGTTGCGTCAGTGTGAGACTTTCTCCTTTTTTGTCTTCTCCACATAACCCCCTTCATTATATTTTATTCCACCTATAGTGCTATATCCATGGCTCATGCTCATGTATTGCGTGAAAGTTGAAAAAAGTTTGAGATTACTAAAGTATGAAACAATTGATTGGCTTGTCATCGGGGTTGTGCATGATGAGAGCATTCTTGTGTGACGAAAATGGAGCATGACCAAACTATATGATTTTGTAGGGATGAACTTTCTTTGGCCATGTTATTTTGAGAAGACATGATTGCTTAGTTAGTATGCTTGAAGTATTATTATTTTTATGTTAATATTAAACTTTTATCTTGAATCTTTCAGCATTCATGC
Source organism: Triticum aestivum (assembly GCF_018294505.1). Taxonomy (NCBI): domain Eukaryota; kingdom Viridiplantae; phylum Streptophyta; class Magnoliopsida; order Poales; family Poaceae; genus Triticum; species Triticum aestivum. The sequence goes on along the minus strand of NC_057803.1, from coordinate 558,464,796 downwards.
CACAAGAAAGAAAAATTACATTGAGAAATATGTTAGGAAGCATTCCACATCAAAAATTCTGTTTTTGTCATTTACCTACTCGAGGATGAGCAGGAATTAAGCTTGGGGATGCTTGATACGTCTCCAACGTATCTATAATTTTTGATGGTTCCATGCTATTATATTATCTATTTTGGATGATAATGGGCTTTATTTTACACTTTTATATCATTTTTGGGACTAACCTATTAACCGGAGGCCCAGCCCAAATTGTTGTTTTTTGCCTATTTAGTGTTTCATAGAACAGGAATATCAAACGGAGTCCAAACGGAATGAAACCTTTGGGAACGTGATTTTTGGAACAAACATGATCCAAAGGACTTGGAGTGGACGTCAAGCAATCAACAAGGGGGGCCACGAGGTAGGGGGGCGCGCCTACCCCCCTGGGTGCGCCCTCCACCCTCGTGGGCCCCTCATTGCTCCACCAACCTACTTCTTCCTCCTATATATATATCCATGTACCCTGCAAACATCCAGTAGCACCACGAAACCCTATTTCCACTGTTGCAACCTTCTGTACCCAAGAGATGCCATCTTGGGGCCTTTTCCGGAGCTCCGTCGGAGGGGCATTGATCACGGAGGGCCTCTACATCAACTCCATGGACCCTCCGATGATGTGTGAGTAGTTTACTTCAGACCTTCGGGTCCATAGCTTGTAGCTAGATGGCTTCTTCTCTCTCTTTGGATCTCAATACAAAGTTCTCGATTCTCTTGGAGATCTATTCAATGTAACTCTTCTTTTTGCGGTGTGTTTGTCGAGATCTAATGAATTGTGGGTTTATGATCAAGTTTATCTATGAACAATATTTGAATCTTCTCTGAATTCTTTTATGTATGATTGGTTTATCTTTGCAAGTCTCTTCGAATTATCAGTTTGGTTTGGCCTACTAGATTGATCCTTCTTGCAATGGGATAAGTGCTTAGCTTTGGGTTCAATCTTGCAGTGCTCGATCCCAGTGACAGAAAGGGAAATGACACGTATTGTATTTTTGCCATCGAGGATAAAAAGATGGGGTTTACATCATATTGCATGAGTTTATCCCTCTACATCATGCTATCTTGCTTAAGGTGTTACTCTGTTCTTATGAACTTAATACTCTAGATGCATGCTGGATAGCGGTCGATGTGTGGAGTAATAGTAGTAGATGCAGAATCGTTTCGATCTACTTGTCACGGACGTGATGCCTATATACATGATCATGCCTAGATAAGATCTCGAAGATACAGGCACTTTTCAAGGGATCAATCCGGCAAGGAGCTAGCCAAAGGGTAAGATCACACTAAGAGTTACAATTGATGGCGAGCTGAACTACAGGACGGAGAAGATCGTTTTTATGTCACCAAGATCCCATTGCCGTATAACGGGATCCTCGGCTGTCCAGCACTGGCCAAGTTTATGGTGGCATCACACTACGCTTACAACACGTTGAAGATGCCTGGCCCAATGAGCATCATCACTGTCAACTCCAACAAGAAGGATGTGCTCATCTGTGCCGACCAACTCTACCGGGAGGCAGTTGTAGCACCTGCCGCTAAGGCGCCTGCTCCTACCACTGGAGCTCCCGAGGGGATAAGACCATCAAGACCTCTTGCACCCACTCTGGCAAGCGCACCTCCTCGGAGTGATGTGTTCCCGTCGAGGAAGTGCCAGAGAACTCCACCAGCAAGAGCAAGCAATCCAAGGCAGCTCCACCAGAAACTAAAAAGGTGTCCGTCAAGGAGGACGGCACGGGCGGAACTTTAACTATAAGTTTCTCCCTCGACAGCAAATAGGAAAGCGCACTCATTGCCTTCCTGCGGGCGAATGTCATTGCATTTGCATGACAAGCATCCGACATCCCCGGAGTTCCCAGGGAGGTTACTGAGCACCATGTTGATGTCTATCCTCATGCGCGGCCCGTCAAGTAGAAGGTCAGGAAGCAAGCTTTGGAGTCGCAAGAGTTTATTGTTGAAGAGATCGGGAAGTTGGAAGCGACAGGTTTGGTCAGAGGAGTGCTCCACCCAACATGGTTGGCCCATCCGGTTGTGGTGCGCAAGGCAAATGGAAAATGGAGGCTGTGCATTGACTATACAAATATCAATAAAGCTTGTCCAAAGGATCCTTTCCCCTTGCCACGCATCGACCAAATCATGGACTCCACTGCCGGGTGCGACTTGTTGTCGTTTCTTGATGCTTATTCAGGGTACGATATGATCTTCATGATGAAGGAAGATGAAGAGAAGATCGTGTTTATCACCCCATGTGGTACATATTGTTTTATATGAATGCCTTTCGGGTTGAAAAGCGATGGTTCAACGTTTGCGAGAGAGGTTCAGATCGGTTTTGAGCCCCAGCTACATAGAAATATGGAAGCTTATATGGATGGCATAGTGGTCAAAACCAAAGAGAAAGCAACGCTCATACAAGATTTAGAAGAAACATTTGCAAATCTGCGCAAGATCAATCTGATGTCTACTACGCAACTTTATTCTTGTAGACTCGTGTTGGGCCTCCAAGCGCAGAGTTTTGTAGGACAGTAGCAATTTTCCCTCAAGTGGGTGACCTAAGGTTTATCAATCCATGGGAGGTGTAGGATGAAGATGGTCTCTCTCAAACGACCCTGCAATCAAATACAAGGAATATCTTGTGTCCCCAACACACCCAATACAATTGCAATTTGTATAGGTGCACTAGTTTGGCAAAGAGATGGTGATACAAGTGTAATATGGATGGTAGAAATATATTTTTATAATCTGAAGAAATAAAAACAGCAAGGTAGCAAATAGTAAACGGGCACAAAAACAGTATTGCAATGCTTGAAAATGAGGCCTAGGGTCCGTACTTTTGCTAGTGCAATCTCTCAACAGTGCAAATATAATTGGATCATATAACCACCCCTAAAAGTGTGATGAAGAATCACTCCAAAAGTTCCTATCTAGCGGAGAACCTAAGAAGAAATCGTTTGTAGGGTACGAAACCACCTCGAAGCTATTCTTTCCGATCGATCTATCCAAGAGTTCGTACTAAAATAACACCAAATAATTTCAGATTCATAATACTCAATCCAACACAAAGAACTTCAAAGAGTGCCCCAAGATTTCTACCGAACAAACAAAGACAAGAACGTACATCAACCCCTATGCGTAGATTGTCCCAATGTTACCTCGGGAATCCACGAGTTGAGTGCCAAAGCACATATCAAGTGAATCAATATGATACCCCATTGTCACCATGAGTATTCATTTGCAAGACATATATCAATTGCTCTAAAATACATAAAAGTATTCAATCCGATAAAACGAAATCTCAAAGGGAAAACTCAATTCATCACAAGATAGAGAGGGGAAAACACCATGTGATCCGACTATATCAACAAAGCCCGCGATACATCAAGTTCGTGACATCTCAAGATCACGAGAGAGAGAGAGAGAGAGTAAACACATAGCTACTGGTACAAACCCTCAGCCTCGAGGGTGGACTACTCCCTCCTCATCGTGGTGGCCGCCGGATGATGAAGATGGCCTCCGAAGATGGTTCCCCCCTCCGGCAGGGTGCTGGAACGGGGTCTAGATTGGTTTTTGGTGGCTATAGAGCCTTGCGGCAGCGGAACTTCTGATCTAGGTTAAGCTCGTGGGTCTTTGGAGTATTTGTGAATTTATAGGGTAAAGAGGGGGTGTGGGAGGCCACCGAGGTGGGCACAACCCACCTAGGCGCGCCTGGGCCCCTAGGCGCGCCCTGGTGGGTTGTGCCCCCTCGAGGCACCCCCAGGTGCTGCTCTGGCCCATCCTGGGTGTTTTGGTCCATCAAAATTCTCCAAAAAGTTTCGCGGTGTTTGAGCTCTGTTTGATATTGATTTTCTGCGATGTAAAAACAAGAAAAAAACATCAACTGGCACTGGGCACTGGGTCAATAGGTTAGTCCCAAAAATTGATATAAAGTTGCTATAAAATGATTGTAAAACATCCAAGAATGATAATAAAACGGCATGAATACTTCATAAATTATAGATACATTGGAGACGTATCAGCACCCCCAAGCTTAATTCCTACTCGACCTCGAGTAGGTAAATGATAAAAGAAATAATTTATGAAGTGTGAGCGCTAGCAAAGTTCATAAGTTTGATCAATGATAATTTCAATCACTTTTCCTAGCATCATGACAACAACTCTTTCTTATAAAACTTCTGATGTTATAGTAGCAACCAATTCACGTGTTAAGGTTAAAACAATGAATTCTCTTGAAACTCAACAACCTATGTTCTCAGTCACGAAGCAATTGTAATTCAACTTATTCAACAAAGTCTAAGTAAGAGCTCCACATATTCAACCATCATATAGTCTTCTATGATTGCTAACACTCACCGCATACACATGAGCAAAACGTTTCAACCGGACACATAGAAAGACAAGAGCTTATTGTTTTGCCTCCCAACATATTCACCTCAAGGGTGATGCCAACAATAATAACTCATGCTTCCGTATCCAACTGGATATATGTGCCTAGATCTTTCCTCACCACATGATGCTTGCCAAAAGAGAAAAATAAGAAGGAATAGAGAGAAATACTTTGACTCTTTGCATAAAAGTAAATACATAAAAGTAAAATATAGGCCCTTCGCAAAGGGAAGCAGAGTTGCCATGCGCTTATTTGTTTGTATGCTCAACCCCTTAGGGCAAAAGAACGTCACGTTGTATTGCCACTTGTGATGGCAACCTTTATTGTGAAGTTTGTCGCTTTTATTCTTCACCATCACAAGTTCGTACAATGCTCAATTTTCTCTTACACTAAATGATCTCGTACCTTTAGAAGCAATTTTTATTGCCTTACTGCACCGATGACAACTTACTTGAAGGATCTTGCTCAATCCTTAGGTAGGTATGGTGGACTCTTGAAAATAAGATTTGGGTTTAAGGGTTTTTGGATGCACAAGTAGTATCTCTACTTGGTTCGGAATGTTTGGCTAGCAAAGATGGGGGAAAGCACCACATGTTGAAGGATCTATGACAATATAACTTCTATGTGAATATGAACAAAAATAAAACATTACATTTTATTCCTTGTCCAACATTAACAATTTTGGCATATAATATTTTGATGGGGGCTCACAATCACAAAATATTTCCATGATAGTGTATTTATATGTGAAAGTTCTCTTCCTTATACTAATTATTCGTGAATTGCTCGTATGACCAATATTGTGATTGTCAAGCCTCAAAAGATTTCACTTTCTAAACCCAATGTGAAGCTACCACTAGGCATGATATGATTTCATCTTCATGACACTCAATTTATTCAACAATTTACTCATAGGATATAAGTGAAGCACAAGAGTAAATGACATAGAAAAGAGCTTCTCTGACGGGATGTGAATGTCGCTTACTTAGCCTTCCTGGCAACTATTTGAGGACTCTATTTTATTTAAAAACTTGCTGATCTAAGTACTTTATTAAAACAGCAAGCAAAACAAAGTAAAATTAAATTCCAAGAATAGCACACATCATGTGAAGAAGCAAAACCTTAGGCTCAACCGATACTAACCGATAATGGTTGAAGAAGAAAGGTGGGATACCTACCGAGGCACCCCCAAGCTTAGATGCTTGAGACCTCTTGAAATACTATCTTGGGGTGCCTTGGGCATCCCCAAGCTTGAGATTTTGTGTCTCCTTAATTCCTCTCATATCACGGTTTTCCCAAACCTCAAAAGCTTCATCCACACAAAACTCAATAAGAACTCGTGAGATAAGTTAGTATAAACCAATGCAAAAACCTTATCATTCTCTACTGTAGAAAAACACTAAAATTACTATTCCACATTGCATACTGAATGCGTCTGTATATTTAGTACTCCTATCCTCAAATAGAATCATTAAACAAGCAAACATATGCAAACAATGCAAGCATAACAGCAATCTGCCCAAACAGTATAGTCTGTAAAGAATGTAAGAGTATCAATACTTCTTTAACTCCAAACATCATGAAAATTTACCACACTTTAGAACATTTATAAGATCTTATTTTGCCAAAAGTTTCAACATTTTATTGCATTCTGACTTTTCTAGGGAAATTTTGCAACATCGGTAAACTTTCTGTTTTCAAACAACAACATGTATACTTGCAAAATAAGCATGGAAAAGGCTATCATTGCCACTTTTATTGAAATAAAATATGCAAAACATTATTATAAATAACAGAAAGAAAATCCTAACAAAATAAAATGATGCTCCAAGCAAAACACATATCATGTGACGAATGAAAACATAGCTCCCAGTGAGGTTACTGATAATGTTGGAGACGAAAGAGGGGATGCCTTCCGGGGCATCAACAAGCTTAGTTGCTTGGATCTTCTTTGAATATTACCTTGGGGTGCCTTGGGAATCTCCAAGCTTAGGTTCTTGTCACTCCTTATTCTCCTCATATCGACATCTCATCTAAAACTTGAAAATTTCAATCACACAAAACTTAACAGAACTTTGTGAGATAGGTTAGTATGATAAAGAGCAAACCATTTCACTTTTGGTACTGTCAAAGACAAGATTCATAATTGTTATCACAAAATGCCTACTGTAGCATATCATTTCCACAATTTATATTTAGCAATATAAGCCATGGAAACTAGAAAACAAGCAAACTATGCATTGAAAACATAATCTGTCATAAACAGAACAGTCTGTAGTAATCTGTACTCCAACCATACTTCTGCTACTCCAAAAATTCTGAAAAAATAGGAAAACCTGGGAAATTTGTCTATTAATCCTCTGAAAGATGAATAATAATTTTATCATGCTTCTATTAGAAATAGGAATTGTTTTCCTGAGCGCAAAAGTTTCTGTTTTTCAGCAAGATCAAATCAACTATCACCCACACTATCCCAAAGGCTTTAATTGGCACTTTATTGAAACAAAAGTTGTAAAACATGATTACCACAGTAGCCTAACCATGTGAAAACACAAAAACAGTAGGTAAAAGTGTTGGGTTGTCTCCTGACAAGCGCTTTTCTTTAATGCCTTTTAGCTAGGCATGCTGATTTCAATGATGCTCGCATAAAAGACAAGAATTGAAACACAAAGAGAGCATCATGAAGCATATGACTAGCACATTTAAGTCTAACCCACTTCATATGCATAGGGATTTTTTGAGCAAACAACTTATGGGAAAAATAATCAACTAGCATGGGAAGGCAAAACAAGCACAACTTCAAGATTTTCAACACATAGAGAGGAAACTTGATATTATTGCAATTCCTACAAGCATAAGTTCCTCCCTCATAATAATTTTCAGTGGCATCATGAATGAATTCAATAATATAACCATCACATAAAGCATTATTTTCATGATACATAAGCATAGAAATTTTGTTACTCTCCACATAAGCAAATTTCTTCTCATCAATAGTAGTGGGAGCAAACTCAACAAAATAACTATCATGAGAGTGAAAATTGAGATCATGATGACAAGTTTCATGGTTATCATTATTCTCTATAACATATATGTCATCACTATAATCATCGTAGATAGCAAATTTTTGTCATAATCAATTGAAACCTCTTTCAAAATAGTGGATTCATCACTAAATAAAGTCACAACCTCTCCAAATCCACTTTCATCAATATAATCATCATAAATAGGAGGCATGCAATCATTATAACAAATTTGCACATCAAATCTTGGGGGACTAAAAATACCATCTTCATCAAACATAGCATCCCCAAGCTTGTGGCTTTGCATATCATTAACATCATGGATATTCAAAAGAATGCATACCAACAACATTGCAATCATGCTCATCTTTCAAAGATTTTATGCCAAACATTTTATTAACTTATTCTTCTAACACTTGAGCACAATTTTTCTTTCCATCATTTTCATGAAATATATAATAAAGATGATCAATAATATGATGCAACCTCAATTCCATTTTCATGTAGTTTTCTTTTATAAACCAAACCAGTGATAAAACAAGAAACTAAAAGATCCAATTGCAAGATCTAAATATATACCTTCATGCACTCACCTCCCCGGCAATGGCCCCAGAAAAGAGCTTGATGTCTACTATGCAACTTTATTCTTGTGGACTCGTGTTGGGCCTCCAAGCGCAGAGTTTTGTAGGATAGTAGCAATTTTCCCTCAAGTGGATGACCTAAGGTTTATCAATCTGTGGGAGGTGTAGGATGAAGATGGTCTCTCTCAAACGACCCTGCAATCAAATACAAGAAATCTCTTGTGTCCCCAACACACCCAATACAATAGAAATTTGTATAGGTGCACTAGTTCGGTGAAGAGATGGTGATACAAGTGTAATATGGATGGTAGAAATATATTTTTATAATCTGAATAAATAAAAACAGCAAGGTAGAAAATAGTAAATGGGCACAAAAATGGTATTGCAATGCTTGAAAATGAGGCCTAGGGTCCGTACTTTTGCTAGTGCAATCTCTCAACAATGCAAATATAATTGGATCATATAACCACCCCTCAAAGTGTGATGAAGAATCACTCCAAAAGTTCCTATCTAGCGGAGAACCTAAGAAGAAATCGTTTGTAGGGTATGAAACCACCTCGAAGCTATTCTTTCAGATCGACCTATCCAAGAGTTCGTACTAAAATAACACCAAATAATTTCAGATTCATAATACTCAATCCAACACAAAGAACTTCAAAGAGTGCCTCAAGATTTCTACCGGAGAAAAAAAGACAAGAACGTGCATCAACCCCTATGCATAGATTACCCCAATGTCACCTCGGGAATCCGTGAGTTGAGTGCCAAAACACATATCAAGTGAATCAATATGATACCCCATTGTCAGCACGAGTATTCATTTGCAAGATATATATATATATATATATATATATATATATATATATATATATATATATATCAAGTGCTCTCAAATCCATAAAAGTATTCAATCCGATAAAACAAAATCTTGATGGGAAAACTCAATTCATCACAAGATAGAGAGGGGGAAACACCATATGATCCGACTATGTTAACAAAGCCCGCGATACATCAAGATCATGACATCTCAAGAACACGAGAGTGAGAGAGAGAGAGATTAAACACGTAGCCACTGGTACAAACCCTCGGCCCCGAGGGTGGACTACTCCCTCTTCATCGTGGTGGCCGCCGGGATGATGAAGATGGCCACCGGAGATGATTCCCCCCTCCGACAGGGTGCCGGAACGGGGTCTAGATTGGTTTTCGGTGGCTACAGAGCCTTGCGGTGGCACAACTTCTGATCTAGGTTAACCCCGAGGGTTTTTGGAATATTTGTGAATTTATAGGATAAAGAGGGGGTGCGGGAGGCCACCGAGGTGGGCACAACCCACCTGGGCACTCCTGGGCCCCCAAGCATGCCCTGGTGGGTTGTGCCCCCCTCAGGGCACCCCCCAAGTGCTGCTCTGGCCCATCCTGGGGGTTCTGGTCCATAAATATTCTCCAAAAAGTTTCGCGGTGTTTGGACTCTGTTTGATATTGATATTCTGCGATGTAAAAAACAAGCAAAAACAGCAACTGGCACTGGGCACTTGGCCAATAGGTTAGTCCCAAAAAATGATATAAAGTTGTTATAAAATGACTCTAAAACATCCAAGAATGATAATAAAACGGCATGAGTACTTCATAAATTATAGATACGTTGGAGACGTATCACAATCTCAAGCTCAATCCTGAGAAGTGTGTGTTTGGCGTCCCATCCGGCAAGCTTCTCGGATTCTTTGTGTCTCGGCATGGGATCGAGGCGAACCACGACAAGATCAAGGCGATTGAGCAGATTGAAGCACCAAGATGAGTCAAAGATGTGCGTCGACTTGCCGGCTGCGTTGCTGCTCTAAGCAGATTCATCTCCAAATCTGCTGAGCGCGCCCTGCCCATTTTTAAGATCTTGAAAAAGGAAGGTCCTATGAAATGGACTCCGGAAGCGGAGGCAGCGCTGCAAGATTTGAAGAGGTACCTCTCCTCCATGCCAACACTAGTCGCACCTAAGCCGCAAGAATCGTTGCTGCTATATCTAGCGGCAACGAATCTATTGGTTAGTGCTATGCTAGTGGCATAGAGAGAAGTCGATGAAGAGGCAGCAGCTGCGGCGAGGCCATCAAATGACAAGCCAGGATCCTCCCTGACAAAGTCTGGTGCCGGCAAGGTGGGACCTGCGCAAGCAAATGAAGCAGCAGTTTAGTTTGTCTGCTCCCTTTTGCAGGGGGCTAGGTCAAGGTACTTTGGTGTGTAGAAATTGCTCTTCGGCCTCCTAATGGCCTCGAAGAAGTTGTGCCACTATTTCCAGGCACATGAGATCACCGTCATCACTCGCTTCCCGTTGCAACAGATATTACACAACCCAGATGCGACTGCAAGGATTGTGGAGCGGGTGTTGGAACTGTTGAGCTTTGGTCTCAGGTCTGAAAGCACTTCAACAATTCAGAGCAGAGCCTCGGGAGAGTTCATTGCGGAATGGACCTCAACGCCTGACGAGGAGATTCAAGAGACCACTCTCCCTGGCAAGGAGACGACCCGAGAGTGGGTTATGTATTTTGATGGGGCTTTCTCGCTGCAAGGTGCCGGTGCTGGCGTGCTTCTTGTCGCGCCCATCGGAGAGCACCTCAAATACATAGTCCAGATGCACTTTCCCCGAGAGAGATTAACAAATAACACTGCAGAGTATGAGGGACTGCTTGCCGGTCTCAGGATCGCGGCAGACCTTGGAATTAAGAAGCTCGTCGTCAAAGGTGATTCACAGCTTATCGTCAAGCAAGTTGACAAAGATTATCAAAGCACACTGATGGAAGCTTGCATAGATGAAGTGAGGAAATTGGAGGAGCGTTTCGACGGTCTGCACGTAGAGCATGTTCCTCGAGCAGAGAATAGCATTGTTGACGACCTGTTAAAATGTGCTACCCTCAAGTTACCTATGGAACCAGGGACTTTTGTGAGCCAACTGACTCAGCCATCCATTGAACCATCAGCAAGGCAAGATAAGCGAAGGAAGTTGAGCTCCGACAAGTACTTTCCCACTGAGCTCCCAGGAACCGCTAGGAAGGAAGTTGTCGGGGACGACGCCAAGCTTGCCGGGGGGCAACAGTCTCTGGTGGGGCCTCGAGCTCTTGCTGTAGAGACAACTGCTCCTATGGCAGAAGGTATGCCTTTAGTCCTTGTTGTCGAACCTCAGGCTCCAACATGGGCACAACACATCGTCCAATACCTCCAAACAGGGGAACTCCCCAAAGAACAGGAAGAAGCAGAGAAAGTAGCCTATTGGTCTAGTATGTATCAGTTTGTGGATGATATCCTGTACAGAAAAAGGCCGAACGACATGAAATTGAAGTGCATTCCTCGGGAGGACCGACTGGAGCTATTGGCAGAGATAAATGGAGGCATATGTGGCTCTCACATAGGATCAAGGGCTCTTGCCAGTAAGGTAATCCGGCAAGGTTTCTTCTGGCCCACTGCCCCCCAGGATGCAACTGCGCTAGTAACCAAGTGTGAAGCGTGTTTGTTCCATTCAAAGAAATTGCATTAGCCAGCTCAAGCTCTTCAGACAATCCCTCTTTCCTGGCCATTTTTGGTCTGGGGCCTCGACATATTGGGCCCTTTTCCCCATGCTGTTGGGGACTTTGAGTACTTGTATGTCGCAATCGAAAAGCTCTTCAAGTTCTTCAAAGGACTAGTTTGCTGTTTTGGTGTTCATGAGCCGCACCTTCATGCAATATATCCAAGACCTTGGCAGCAAAATATGTTTTGCTTCTGTCGCTCATCCAAGAAGCAATGGCCAAGCGGAAAGGGCAAATGCTGAAGTCATGCGAGGCCTCAAGACAAGAACCTTTGACAGGTTGCACAGTGCGGAAGATGCAGGATTGATGAGTTGCCGGCAGTTCTTTGGTCACCCAGGACGTCACCAAATCAAGCTACTGGCCAGAGACCTTTCTCCATGGTATACGGGGCGGAAGCAGTTCTCCCACAGAACTCATACACGGCTCACCTCGAGTGCTTGCTTATGACGAGTTTGAGCAAGAGCAGTTGCAGCAAGATGATGCTACACTCCTTGAGGAAGATCGTCTTCAGGCTGTGATGTGTCCATTTTGTATCATGTTTTCTTACTATTATCTATGATGTTTTTATCCACAATAATGCTTTTTGGAGTAATTCTAATGCCTTTTCTCTCATAATATGCAAGGTATACACAAAGAGGGAGAATTTCGGCAGTTGGAAATCTGGACCTGGAAAAGCTATGCCAGGCCACCTATTCTGCACGACTCCAAACAAGATGAAACTTCATGGAGATTTTTTTATCAAATATATGAAGAATATTGGAGCGAATAACTACTAGAGGGGCCCCACCAGGTGGGCACAACCCACCTGGGTGCCCTAGGGAGCCCAGGCGCGCCCTGGTGGGTTGTGCTCACCCAGGCCCACCTTCGGTGCCCATCTTCTGGTATATAAGTCATTTTGACCTAGAAAAAATCAGGAGAGGACTTTCGGGATGGAGCACCGCTGTCTTGAGGCGGAACTTGGGCAGGAGCACTTTTGCCCTCTGGCGGAGCGATTCCACCGGGGAACTTCCCTCCCGGAGGGGAAATCATCGTCATCATCATCACCAACAACTCTCCCATCTTGGGGAGGGCAATCTCCATCAATATCTTCAACAGCACCATCTCATCTCAAACCCTAGTTCATCTCTTGTGTTCAATCTTATTACCGGAACTATAGATTGGTGCTTGTGGGTGACTAGTAGTGTTGATTACATCTTGTAGTTGATTACTATATGGTTTATTTGGTGGAAGATTATATGTTTAGATCCAATATGCTATTTAATACCCCTCTGATCTTGAGCATGATTATCATTTGTGAGTAGTTACTCTTGTTCCTGAGGTCATGTGAGAAATCATGTTGCAAGTAATCATGTGAACTTGAGATGTGTTTGATGTTTTGATGGTATGTATGTTGTGATTCCCTTAGTGGTGTCATGTGAACGTCGACTACATGACACTTCACCATATTTGGGCCTAAGGGAATGCATTGTGGAGTAGCAATTAGATGATGGGTTGCGAGAGTGACAGAAGCTTAAACCCTAGTTTATGCGCTATTCCATAAGGGACCGATTGGATCCAAAAGTTTAATGCTATGGTTAGAATTAATACTTAATACTTTTCTCGTAGTTGCTGATGCTTGCAGGAGGGTTAATCATAAGTAGGAGGTTTGTTCAAGTAAGAACAACACCTAAGCACCGGTCCACCCACATATTAAACTATCAAAGTACCGAACACGAATTAAGCCAACATGATGAAAGTGACTAGATGAAAATCCCGTGTACCCTCAAGAACGTTTGCTTATCATAAGAGAGCGTTTTGGCCAGTCCTTTGCCTCAAAAGGATTGGGCTACCTTGCTGCACTTTTGTTACTACTATCGTTACTTGCTCATTACCAATTACCTTGCTACCAAACTACTCTATTACTTACAATTTTAGCACTTGCAGACATTACCTTGTTGAAAACCACTTGTCATTTCCTTCTGCTCCTCGTTGGGTTTGACACTCTTACTTATCGAAAAGAGCTACAATTGATCCCCTATACTTGTGGGTCATCAGGCTGCTGTGCAAGCTGTGCACTACCAGCAAGCCTTGCGCCGCTACCATAGCAGCAAGGTTCATGCCCAAAGCCTTGAGGAAGGCGACCTTGTTCTTTGACACGTTCAGTCAGCCAAGAATTCTAACAAGTTGACACTGAAGTGGGAAGGCCCTTATCGGATAATGCGATTCACCAGGCATGGCGCAGTCCGCCTGGAGACCGAATATGGCATTCTAGTGAGCAACTCCTGGAATATCGAACATCTATCTTCGCAAGTTTTACCCATAAGTCGCGGTTGCCGGGTCCCCGGGCAACCCCCTTTTGTACCAGCCTTGCCGGCAAGGCATATAACCCTCTGTACAAATCCAGGCGCAGACCCTGTGCGCAGTTGAATTAGTTTAAGTGTGTACAGTTCTTGTCAGTTCCCATGTTTATCTATATGCATGCATGTCCAAGATATTGTACTACGTTTGTTTCCGACAAGTACTGATGAACCACCAAGGTTCCATGTTCCTATTTTCTCTCCTTTCTTTTTCTCAAAGGATAGAAGGTTCCCTCACATGCAAGTTTGCTGGGGGAAGATGGTATGGAGTATGGACACCAATGGGCGACGTTCGAAGTGACATCTTGCGGGAAGGAGTACAACAGCAAAAAGCTAAGTTGTGAAACCTTCAGTAAATTTTCTTTTAAATGTAAAGTTATTTTCCTTGGATGATTTTGGTTCTTGTATAGAAAACCTGCAGAGAAAGGAACCTTGTCATGATCGATTGCGCCCTTACTTTGTTTCGAGTCCGCTCAATAGTTCGAGTGGCTGCGCTGAGAACGGCAAGGTATCTTGCCGGCAGCGACACCCCCAGCAGGCTGCTAAGGACCCGTTCCTCAAAGCACTCGCGGCAAGGGTGCACGCACCGGAAAGTTTTTCCCCAATAAAGCGTAGGGTGTGTGCCATACATCAAGAAATCGGACAAGAAAGATAACGTGCATTCATCTAAAACATAGCAAGTTATATTACATTAATAGTCGCCGCAATTCTAACTTAAGATAGACTGTCTTGGGCATGAATTCGTGGCATCGAGAAGAAGTGAAGCGGATAGTCCTTGCGCTGGCCTTCGACCCTCTTGATTTGTTCCACCTTGTCAACAATAGGCGTGGTGAGCTCTTCCAGCGCCTTGCGGTCTGCGACCTTCGGCAAGCGGTCAAGCACATTGGTGAGGTCGAGGCCAGGGTTCCTGTGCGCCACTTTGATGAGCACCTTGATGCGGCTTGAAGCTACGTCGGTATTTCCCCAAAGTGCAAGGGATGATGCAGCACAACGATGGTAGGTATTTCCCTCAGTGATGAGACCAAGATTATCGAACCAGTAGGAGAACCAAGCAACAATACGTAAACGACACCTGCACACAAATAACAAATACTCGCAACCCGACGTGTAAAAGGGGTTGTCAATCCCTTTCGGGTAACGGTGCCACAAATTGGCAAACAGACGTGATAATTAGTAGTAGATTGATAGATCGAACGCCAAATAAAATAAAAACCAATAAATTGCAGTAAGGTATTTTTTGTGTTTTTGGTTTAATAGATCTGAAAATAAAAGGCAAATAAAATATATCACAAAGACAAATAATTTGACAAAGAGACTAGGGGGTTGTAGGTTTCACTAGTGGCTTCTCTCTAGAAAAATAGCAAACGGTGGGTAAACAAATTACTGTTGTGCAATTGATAGAACTTCAAATAATCATGACGATATCCAGGCAATGATCATTATATAGGCATCACGTCCAACATTAGTAGACCAACTCTTGCCTGCATCTACTACTATTACTCCACACATCGACTGCTATCCAGCATGCATCTACTGTATTAAGTTCATGGAGAAAATGAGTAATGCAATAAGAATGATGACATGATGTAGACAAGATCTATTTATGTAGAAATAGACCCCATTGTTTTATCCTTAGTATCAATGATACATACGTGACGGTTCCCCTTCTGTCACTGGGATCAAGCACCGTAAGATCGAACCCACTACAAAGCACGTCTTCCCATTGCAAGATAAATAGATCAAGTTTGCCAAACAAAACCCAAATACCAGAGAAGAAATACGAGGCTATAAGCAATCATGCACATAAGAGATCAAAGAAACTCAAATAACTTTCATGGATAAAAAGATAGATCTGATCATAAACTCAAAGTTCATCTGATACCAACAAACACACCGCAAAAAGAGTTAGATCATATGGATCTCCAAGAGACCATTGTATTGAGAATCCAACGAGAGAGAGGAAGCCATCTAGCTACTAACTACAGACCCGAAGGTCTATAAAGGACTACTCACGCATCATCGAAGAGACACCAATGGAAGTGGTGAACCCCTCAGTGATGGTGTCTAGATTGGATCTGGTGGTTCTGGACTCTGCGGCGGCTGGAATTGATTTTCGTCGACTCCCCTAGTGTTTCTGGAATATTGGGGTATTTATAGAGTAAAGAGGCGGTCCGGGGGCACCCGAGGTGGGCACAACCCACCAGGGCGCGCCTGGGCCTCCAAGCGCGCCCTGGTGGGTTGTGCTCCCCTTGGAGTAGCCCCCAAGTGTTTCTTCAGCCCATTGGATATCTTCTGGTCCAAAAAGATCCACAAAAAGTTTTTCTGCGTTTGGACTCCGTTTGATATTGATTTCCTGCGATGTAAAAAACATGCAAGAAACAACAACTGGCACTTGGCACTATGTCAATAGGTCAGTACCAAAAATGATATAAAATGATTATAAAACATCCAAGAATGATAATATAATAGCATGGAACAAACAAAAAATATAGATACATTGTAGACATATCAGCATCCCCAAGCTTAATTCCTGCTCGTCCCCGAGTAGGTAAATGATAAAAACAGAAATTTTGATGTGGAATGCTGCCTAACATGCATCTCATATTGTTTTCTTTATAGCATGGACATTTGGACTTTTATATTGTTCAAAGCAATAGTCTAGTTTTGACATGATAACTTAAATACTCAAGCATATCAATAAGCAACCAAGTCTTTCAAAATATCAATGCTAAAATAAGATATCACTAAAATAAGTATCATCAAGCATATCCATTCATGAAACACACTTGCATATTAGCTGCACCCAATGCTCAAGTACGATTGCCCCATAATTGGTGCTTTATAAGAGAAGATGGAGACTCAAATTCAAAAATAAAAATTGCATAAAGTAAAAGAAAGTCCCTTCGCGGAGGGAAGTAGGGATTTGTAGAGGTGCCAGAGCTCAAAGGGAAGATTGAGAGATAAAAACATCTTGGGAGGCGTGCTTTTCCCACCAACGAAAACGACTTAGAGTTCCCAACAGTTTCCATGCTAGATATATCATAGGCGGTTCCCAAACAGAAATTACAGTTTATTCCTTTTTCCACCATACTTTCACTTTCCATGGCTAAACGTATCAACAGGTGCCTTCTATACCAACACTTTCCAAGGAATTTATTATTTGACAACATAAAGTAAATTCATTTTTTATTTCGGGACTGGGCATCCCTAATACCTTTGCCTTAGTCTCGTGCAATGACAAGTGAATAAACACTCATCGTGAGAATAACACATCTAGCATGGAAAATATTAGGCACCCCTCACCACCTCGCGAGCGGTACGAGCACACAAAAGAGAAATTTATTTTGAATATTAGAGATGGCACATACAAATTTGCTTAGAACGGCAAAATAATACTGCATATAGGTAGATATAGTGGACTCATGTGGAAAAACTGGTTTAAAGGATTTTGGATGCACAAGTAGTGATCATAATTAGTGCAAAATAAAGGCTAGCAAAAGATTGAGAAGCGGCCAACCAAGAAACGAATAATCTCATAAGCGAGCATTGAGCATAATTAACATAGAATAATGCACGACAAGTAGAATATAATTTCATTGCATAACTATTGACTTTCATGCTTGCATAGGGAATCACAAACCTTAACACCAATATTCTTACTAAAGCATAATTACTCATCAAGATGACTCACATATCACATCATCATATCTCAAAACTATTACGAAGAATCAAGTTTATTTTGTCCAGTGATCTTCATGAAAGTTTTTATTATATCCTTCTTGGATATCCATCACTTTGGAACTAATTTTCATGTGTTTCTTTTGATAACCTCAGACAAATATAAGTGAAGATCATGAGCATAAAATTTCTTTCTCTCAAATTAATTTAAGTGAAACAAGAGAGAGTTTCTTGAAAATTTTACTAACTCTGAAATAAATCTAAGTGAAGCAAGAGATCATTTCTTCAAAAATACTAAAGCACACCGTGCTCAAAAAGCTATAAGTGAAGCGCTAGAGCAAATCCATAGCTCATAAAAATTTTAAGTGAAGCATAGAGAGCAATTCTAACATGTCATGGCATAATTTTGGCTCTCTCAAAAAGGTGTGTCCAGCAAGGAATCAAGACCTGGAAAACAAAATAAAACAAGCAAAGACTCATATCATACAAGACGCTCCAAGCAAAACACATAGTATGTGACGAATAAAAATATAGCTTCGAGTAAAATACCGCTGGTCGTTAGAAGAAAGAGGGGATGCCACTCGGGGCATCCCCAAGCTTAGTTGCTTGCTCTCTTTGGATAATAGCTTGGGATGCCAGGGCATCCCCAAGATTAGTCTCTTCTTACTCCTTATTCCTTCATCCATCGTAAGATAACCCAAAACTTGAAAACTTCAATCACACAAAACTCAACAAAACCTTCGTGAGATCCGTTAGTATAAGAAAACAATTCACTACTATATGTATTGTTCCAAACCAATTCATATTTTATTCTTGCATTATATCTACTGTATTCCAACTTTTCTATGGCAAAAACGCATCAAAGAAAACCATAGAATCATCAAAACAAGCACACAACACAAAGAAAACAGAATCTGTCAAAAACAGAACAGTCCGTAGCAATCTGGATATTTCGAATACTTCTGTAACTCCAAAAACTCTAAAAATTAGGAAAACCAGGGAACTTTGCATATTAATCTTCTGAAAAAAGAATTGGTATTTTATCGCTCTCTGCTTATAAATGAGAATTATTTTCATGAGGGCAAAAGTTTCTGTTTTTCAGCAAGATCAAACAACTGTCACCCAAGAAGATCCTAAAGGCTTTACTTGGCACAAACACTAATTAAAGCATAAAAACCAGAATCATAACAGTAGAATAATTGTGCTAACACTCAAGAACAGAAAGAAAAAGAAGCAAAAATAAATTTTATTCATTGGGTTGCCTCCCAACAAGCGCTATTGTTTCACGCCCTTAGCTAGGCATAAAGCAAGGATCTTAATTTTGTCATCTTTGGTTCGAGATCCATAAGATTCCCTCATGATTGATTAATATGGTGGCCTAATTCTTGTTCTAGGGAAGTATTACATGCCCTTCCTCAAAGGAAATTGGAACTTAATATTGCCTTCTTTCATATCAATCACGGCACCGATAGTGTGTAAAAACAGTCTACCAAGAATAATTGGACAAGACGGATTGCAATCAATATCAAGAACAATAAAATCGTTGGGCACATAATTCCTATTTGCAAGAATAATAACATCATTAATTCTTCCCATAGGCTTTTTGATAGTAGAATCCGCCAAGTGCAAATTTAAAGAACATTCGTCAATATCGGTAAGACCAAGCACATCACATAAAGATTTCGCAATTGTAGAAACACTAGCACCCAAGTAACTTAAAGCAAAACACTCATAATTTTTAATCTTGACTTTGATAGTAGGTTCCCGTTCATCATGCAATTTTCTAAGAATTGAAACTTCTAATTCCAACTTTTCTTCTAAAGCTTTCATCATAGCATCAACAATATGTTTAGTAAAAGCTTAATTTTGTTCATAAGCATGGGGTGAATTTACCATGGATTGCAACAAAGAAATACAATCAATCAAAGAGAAACTATCATAATTAAAGTCTTTGTAATCCAAAAGAGTGGGCACATCACTAGTTAAAGTTTTGATCTCTTCAAACCCACTTTTATTAATTTTCTCAACAATATTTTCACCCCCCGAATTATCGGGACGCCTTCTAACTAACGTTGACTCTTCTCCAGTCCCTTTTTCATCAATCTTAACTTTACTAAACAAGGAATCAAGAGAAGAAACACCAATCATTTTAAGATCTTCATCACTTTTACGAAAGTAATCAATAGAATATGCTTTTTGTAAAAATTCTCTTCTCGCTCTAAGCATAGCAGTTCTTTTCTTACTTTCATCCATAGAAACATAAATAGCTTTAATTGATTCCTCAACTTTAGGCACAAAAATTTACATCCTGAGATTTTCTACATCATGAGAAATTCTATCAACATTTCTATACAAATCATCAATCTTATTCAACTTTTCTTCTATGGTAGTGTTGAAAACTTTCTGCGTGTTGATAAATTATTTAATATTATTCTCAAGATCAGAGGTGTTCCTATTATTATTATAAGAAGGATTTCCATAGGAATTACCATAATTATTAGAGGAATTACTAGGAAAAGGCCTAGGATTAAAATTACCTCTATAAGCAATGTTATTGAAATTGTTTCGAGAGATAAAATTCACATCTGCGGCATCACTATTTTTCTCAATCAAAGTAGACAAAGTCATATCATTGAAATCAATAGGAGCACTTTTACTAGCAACCAATTTCATAAGAACATCAACTTTTTCACTGAAAGAAGAAATTTCTTCAATCGAATTAACTTTTTTACTAGTAGGAGCCCTTTTGTTATGCCATTGTGAATAATTTGCCATAATATTATCAAGCAATTTTGTGGCTTCACCCAAAGTAATTTCCATAAAAGTACCACCCGCGGCGGAATCTAAATGATTACGAGAAACGAAATTCAATCCCACATAAAAAATGTATGATCATCCAAAGATTTAACCCATGAGTTGGGCAATTCCTTAGCATCATCTTCATCCTTTCCCAAGATTGTGCAACATGCTCATGTTCAAGTTTCTTGAAATTCATGATTTGGGTTCTAAGGAAAATAGTTTTCACGGGCGGAAAATACTTAGTGATAAAAGCATCTTTGCACTTATTCCAAGAATTGATACTATTGCGAGGCAAAGAAGAAACCCAATTTTTTTGTAGAAACACGCAAAGAAAACGGAAATAGTTTCATCTTCACAATATCATTGTCCACATCTTTTTTTATTTTGCATATCGCATAATTCCATGAAGGAATTAAGATGGAATGAGGCATCCTCGTTAGGAGTGCCGGAAAATTGATCTTTCATAACAAGATTCAGCAAAGTAGTATTAATATCACAAGACTCCGCACTAGTGGCGGGAGCAATCGGAGTGCCAATAAAATCATTGTTGTTGCTATTTGAGAAATCACACAACTTGGTGTTCTCTTGAGTCATGCTGACTACGCAACAAGATTGCATTCAAAAACAGATCCGGCAAGAAAACAATGAACGAAAAAGAAGGCGAATAAAATGGCAAATTTTTGTGAAGTGGGGGAGAGGAAAATGAGAGGAAAATGGCAAATAATGTAAATTGCGAGGAGATGAGATTTGTGATTAGGAACCTGGTATATGTAGATGATCCTCCATGGCAACAGCGCAAGAAATTCCTTTTGATGCGGCTTGAAGCTACGTCGGTATTTCCCCAAAGAGGAAGGGATGATGCATCACAGTGACGGTAGGTATTTCCCTCAGTGATGAGACCAAGGTTATTGAACCAGTAGGAGAACTAAGCAACAATACATAAACGACACCTGCACACAAATAACAAATACTCACAACCTGACGTGTAAAAGGGGTTTCAATCCCTTTCGGGTAATGGTGCAACAATTTGGCAACCGGACGTGAATAAATTGTAGTAGATTGATAGATCGAACGCCAAATAAAATAAACAAGAATAAATTGCAACAAGGTATTTCTGTGTTTTTGGTTTAATAGATCTGAAAATAAAAGGCAAATAAGATAGATCGCAAAGGCAAATAATATGAGAAAGAGACCCGGGGGGGGTAGGTTTCACTAGTGGCTTCTCTCGAGAAAAATAGCAAACGGTGGGTAAACAAATTACTGTTGGGCAATTGATACAACTTCAAATAATCATGATGATATCTAGGCAATGATCATTATATAGGCATCATGTCCAAGATTAGTAGAACGACTCCTGCCTACATCTACTACTATTACTCCACATATCGACCGCTATCCAGCATGCATCTAGTGTATTAAGTTCATGGAGAAATGGAGTAATGCAATAAGAATGATGACATGATGTAGACAAGATCTATTTATGTAGAAATAGACCCCATCGTTTTATCCTTAGTATCAACGATACATATGTGCCGGTTCCCCTTCTGTCACTGGGATCAAGCACCGTAAGATCGAACCCACTACAAAGCACCTATTCCCATTGCAAGATAAATAGATCAAGTTGGCCAAACAAAACCCAAATATCAGAGAAGAAATACGAGGCTATAAGCAATCATGCATATAAGAGATCAAAGAAACTCAAATAACTTTCATGGATAAAAAGATAGATATGATCATAAACTCAAAGTTCATCTGATCCCAACAAACACACCCCAAAAAGAGTTACATCATATGGATCTCCAATAGACCATTGTATTGAGAATCAAACAAGAGAGAGGAAGCCATCTAGCTACTAACTACGGACCCGAAGGTCTACAAAGAACTACTCACGCATCATCGGAGAGGCGCCAATGGAAGTGGTGAACTCCTCCGTGATGGTGTCTAGATTGGATCTGGTGGTTCTGGACTCTGCAGTTGCTGGAATTGATTTTCGTCGACTCTCCTAGGGTTTCTGGAATATTGGGGTACTTATAGAGTAAAGAGGCGGTCTGGGGCACCCGAGGTGGGCACAACCCACCAAGGCGCGCCAGGGCCTCCAGGCGTGCCCTGGTGGGTTGTGCTCCCCTCGGAGCAGCCCCCAGGTTCTTCTTCTGCCCATTGGATGTCTTCTGGTCCAAAAAAATCCACAAAAAGTTTCATTGCGTTTGGACTCCATTTGATATCAGTTTCTCGTGATGTAAAAAACATGCAAAAAACAGCAACTGGCACTTGGCACTATGTCAATAGGTTAGTACCAAAAAAATGATATAAAATGGCTATAAAATGATTATAAAGCATCCAAGAATGATGATATAACAGCATGGAACAATAAAAAATTATAGATATGTTGGAGACGTATCACACCTTGAGAAGATCGGCCCGACAGAGTTTGCGGGATTTGTTGGCCATTTGGGTTGCTCGGCTGGAGTGGAGCAGATTCAGGGCATCGAGGAGCGCCTCGAAGAACATGGTCAGCTTGGCGCTCGGAGACACCCTCTCCTCGGAAGAATACCTGAAGTTCGGCAGGTCCTTGGTGGACAGTTGTGCTGCGAACCTTTCCGCGACGTCAACAATGAGCTCAGTCCAGATCCCCATGTCTTTCTCATAGTCATTATAGTTGGCGGTGGCACTCTCGAGCGGCTCCTTCTCGTCCCGGAGGTTTTTGGTCAGGGACTTCTCACGAGCCCTGCTTCTCTGAAGGGACTCCTCCAGTGTGGTCGGCTTCAGCTTCAGATCGGCAATGGAGTCGTTGGCTGCGGAGAGCTGCTTGGTCTTGTAGGATATGGTGGTTTGCATCTCCGCCAGGTCATAGAGAGTTTTCTCTCGGTCACCCTTGAGAATCGAGAGCTCCTTGCCATGTTCCTCTAGATCTGCCTCCAGTTTCTTCACCTTGTCATCCAGCTCATTCTTGGCGGCCTCTGCAGCTTCGGTGGCATCGATGGCTTCCTTCAGCTTGCTGGTGTGGTCCAAGGCCAGAGCATCAAATGCTTTTTTGTGCTCCTGCTCCAGCTCTTGGGTCCTCTGCGCGACAAGCTTCTCAATTTCATCATCATTGCCATGGAGCTTGGCGGCAACCGCCTCCTCGCGAGCGGCAAGGTCCTCTTCATAAGCATCAAGCCCGACACGGAGTTACCTCAAGCGAGCATCCTCTGCAGCAGCCTGATACGTCCATTTTGCATCATGCTTTTATATCCATATTTATTGCATTATGGGCTGTTATTACACATTATGTCACAATACTTATGCCTATTCACTCTTATTTTACAAGGTTTACATAAAGAGGGAGAATGCCGGCAGCTGGGATTCTGGGCTGGAAAAGGAGCAAATATTAGAGACATATTCTGCACAGCTCCAAAAGTCCTAAAACTTCACGGAACTCATTTTCAGAATATATAAAAAATACTGAGCGCAAGAAGTTCACCAGGGGGCCACACCCTGCCCACGAGGGTGGGGGCGCGCCCTACCCCCCTGGGCGCGCCCCCTACCTTGTGGGCCCCTTGGTGGCCCTCCGATGCCCATCTTATCCTATATGGAGTCTTTCGATGACAAAAAAACCATAAGCCATCTTTCCGGACGAGACTCTGCCGCCACGAGGCGGAACCTTGGCGGAACCAATCTAAGGCTCTGGCGGAGCTGTTCTGCCGGGGAAACTTCCCTCCGGGAGGGGGAAATCATCGCCATCGTCATCACCAATGATCCTCTCATCGGGAGGGGGTCAATCTCCATCAATATATTCACCAGCACCATCTCCTCTCAAACCCTAGTTGATCTCTTGTATCCAATTCTTGTCTCTAAGTCCGGGATTGGTACCTGTGGGTTGCTAGTAGTGTTAATTACTCCTTGTAGTTGATGCTAGTTGGTTTACTTGGTGGAAGATCATATGTTCAGATCCTATATGCACATTAATACCGCTCTGATTATGAACATGAATATGCTTTGTGAGTAGTTACGTTTGTTCCTGAGGACATGGGAGAAGTCTTGCTATTAGTAGTCATGTGAATTTGGTATTCGTTCGATATTTTGATGAGATGTATGTTGTCTCTTCTCTAGTGGTGTTATGTGAACGTGGACTACATGACACTTCACCATTATTTGGGCCTAGAGGAAGGCATTGGGAAGTAATAAGTAGATGATGGGTTGCTAGATTGACAGAAGCTTAAACCCTAGTTTATGCGTTGCTTCGTAAGGGGCTGATTTGGATCCATATGTTTCATGCTATGGTTAGGTTTACCTTAATACTTTTGTTGTAGTTGCGGATGCTTGCAATAGAGGTTAATCATAAGTGGGATGCTTGTCCAAGTAAGGACAGTACCCAAGCACCGGTCCACCCACATACCAAATTATCAAAGTACCGAACACGAATCATATGAACGTGATGAAACCTAGCTTGACGATATTCCTATGTGTTCTTGGGAGCGCTTTTCTCTATATAAGAATTTGTCCAGGCTTGTCCTTTGCTACAAAAAGGATTAGGCCACCTTGCTGCACTTTATTTAGTTTTGTTACTTGTTGCTCGTTACCAATTATCTTATCACAAAACTATCTGTTACCTATAATTTCAGTGCTTGCAGAGAATACCTTGCTGAAAACCGCTTATCATTTCCTTCTGCTCCTCGTTGGGTTCGACACTCTTACTTATCGAAAGGACTACGATAGATCCCCTATACTTGTGGGTCCTCAAGACTCTTTTCTTGCGCCGTTGCCGGGGAGTGAAGCGCCTTTGGTAGGTGGAATTTGGTAAGGAAAATTTTGTATAGTGTGCTGAAATTTACTGTCACTTGTTACTATGGAAAGTAATCCTCCGAGGGGCTTGTTCGGGGTATCTTCACCCCGACCAGTATAGCAAAGAGTTGCTCCTCAGTCTACTGAACCTACTGAAAATGAAAATGTCTGCCTAGAAATTCCTTCGGGTATGTTAGAAAAACTGCTAGCTAATCCTTTTACAGGAGATGAAACAAAGCATCCTAATGAGCACCTAATATATGTGGATGAAGTTTGTGGATTATTAAGGTTGCTAGTGTATCCGGAGATGTTATTAAGAAGAAGGTCTTCCCTTTATCTTTGAAGGGAGATGCATTGACATGGTATAGGATATGTGATGATACGGGGTCATGGAACTACAAACGATTGAAATTGGAATTTCATCAAAAGTTTTATCCTATGCATCTTGTTCATCGTGATCGCAATTATATATATAATTTCTGGCCTCGCGAAGGAGAAAGCATCGCTCAAGCTTGGGGGAGGCTTAAATCAATTTTATATTCATGCCCCAATCATGAGCTCTCAAGAGAAATGATTATTCAAAATTTTTATGCTCGGCTTTCTAATAACAATCGCACCATGCTCGATACTTCTTGTGCTAGCTCTTTTATGATGAAGACTATTGAATTCAAATGGTATTTATTGGAAAGAATTAAACACAACTCTGAAGATTGGGACCTCGATGAAGGTAAGGAGTCAGGTATGACACCTAAGTATGATTGTGTTAAATCTTTTATGGATACCGATGTTTTCCATAAATTTAGCACTAAATATGGACTTGATTCTGAGATAGTAGCCTCTTTCTATGAATCTTTTGCTGCTCATATCGATCTCCCTAAGGAGAAGTGGTTTAAATATTGTCCTCCCATAGAAGTAAAAGTAGCTGCACCTATTAAAGTTGAAGAAAATACTATCACTTAATGATCCTATTGTTCCTACTTCTTATGCTGAGAAACCACCTTTCCCTGTTAGGATAAAGGATCATGCTAAAGCTTCAACTGTGGTTCCTAAAAGCAACATTAGAACTTATACACCTCCTGAGCAAATTAAAGTTGAACCTAATATTGCTATCGTTAAAGATCTCTTGGCTAATAATATTGATGGGCATGTTATTCATTTCTATAATGAAACCGCTAGAATTGCCAAACATTGTGCTAAAGATAAACATAGACCTGTGGTAGGCATGCTTGTTATTTCTGTTAAAATAGGAGATCATTGCTATAATGGCTTATGTGATATGGCTGCTAGTGCTAGTGCAACCTTTTGACTTATACAAAGAAGTTATGCATGACATTGCACCCGCTGAGTTAGAAGATATTGATGTCACAATTAAACTTGCCAATAGAGATACTATTTCACCAATGGGAATTGTTAGAGATGTTGAAGTCTTGTGTGGGAAAACTAAATATCCTGCTGATTTTCTTGTTCTTGGCTCCCCACAAGATAGCTTTTGTCCCATTATTTTTGGTAGACCCTTCTTGAACACAGTTAATGCTAAGATAGATTGCAAAAAGGATGTTGTTACTATTGGTTTAGGTGATATGTCTCATGAATTTAATTTCTCTAAATTTCGTAGACAACACCGTGAAGAGGAATCGCCTAGTAAAGATGAAATTATTGGTCTTGCTTCTATTGTCGTGCCTCCTAGTGACCCTTTAGAACAATATTTGCTAGACCATGAAAATGATATGTTTATGAATGAAAGAAGGGAAATAGATGAAGTATTCTTTAAATAGGAACCCATCCTGAAACACAATTTGCCTGTTGAAATCCTAGGGGATCCTCCTCCACCCAAGGGTGATCCCGTGTTTGAGCTTAAACTGTTACCTGATATGGCAGCATCCTTGGTGATCCCCTCGATGATGACATTGACTGCCATCTGGTCCGTCAAGGGGAGATCTGGAAGCCAAGAAGGAGAAACGAGAAGGGACCAAGGTTGAAGCTCGAGACAGAGAGAAAGGAGAAAAAGATCATACTGGAAAAATTAAAAGTGTGAGGAAGCAAGCGGCTTACCTGTGACGAGTTGTTGGGAGGTGAGTCCCTCCCCGACAACATTCATTGTCGGTGTAGGACTGTCCACACCTGTGCTTCCCGGCTCTTCCTCCACGTGAGTGGGCTCGTCGGTAGAAGCCCTTGCCGAGGATCCTTCCCTGGGCGGTGTGGTTGACGGAGGCGGCATATCGGGGGCGGCCCTCAGTGGCTCTTCCCATTGCTGTTCTTCTCCAGCAAACCCCGCAAAGTCAGTAACCAAGATGTACACCCAATACCCACCGGCGGGAAATGAGTAGTGAACTCACGCTGGGGGCTGGGTTGGGGGACGCGTCGTGGGCTGGGCTCGGGGCTAACGAGGATGGTCTCCAGCACATTTGCGGTGCTTGCCGGGGGCTCGTCGCTCGTTTAAGTCTTGGCCCTCTTCGCCATCCTCCGTGCCACCGTTTCTGTATCTCTATGATGACAGGACAAAGCGAGAACAAATAAGATGAGCAAAATCAGAAATTCAGGGGATAAAGGAGGCGGTAGGGCACTTAGTCTCCTTCTTCCGGACTCTCTCCTCCCTCCGGGCTAAAAGCAGCAAGGATGAAGGCGCCCTCCGCTATAACGTCTATACGAGGGATGGAGAAGGGGACCTGGGCCGCTTGGTTGTGGTAGGAGCGGCAGCCTGATGTGAGCCTGCTCCGGTTGCCGACACCATCATGTGAGCCGCCCCCGCTGCTTTCTTTGCTGTCGTGGTCGCGCGCCTCATCTGGCGCACAGGTTGCTGTTGAGCTTCTTGCCGCTCCACAACCTTGCTGGCCGTCCCCTTGCCGATGACCTCTTCTGGCAAGGAAGCTTACTGGATTGGCTCGCCGGAGATGGCTCGCCGAAGGACATGCTTCTTCATCCTTGGAGCTGAGGACTCCTCATGATGTTGCTCCTCAGCTGTATCTTCGACGGAAGAGCCCCCGACAACTGTACCACTATGCTCTCCGGCAGTCCCCCCCTCCCGCTCGACAAGTTTTTCTTCTTCACTAGCTTTGTCTTCCACAAAGCTAATGCTGTCGGCCTCCGCGGCAAGAGCCGCCTCTTCCGCCCTGCTAGCAATATATGCCACTTCTTCATCGGTGGTGGGCGGATGAGGTTCATCTCTTCCCGGATGGACTCCTCTGACAAGTTGTCGAAGAAATCCTATACCTGTTCCGCGGATGGCTCAACCTAGGTTTGGTCAAGGCCATGGGCGTTGATCGCCGGTATCATGGCAATGATCGAGCTCAGGGCATAGTTGTTGCACAATGGGATTATGCATGCCGGCAACTTGAGCGACGTGACGGTCTTGAATAGGTGGTGGCAGAGAGCTCCGTGCTGCATGACTGTCAAGTTGTTGTTCAGACCGGGGCGCAGCCTCATGATATCTGTTGCGTTCCAATATTCCCAAGCCTGTCTCCCCTTGTTCTGTAGAGGAGCGATGCGACGGCAGAGGAAGTCGGCGCCAATCATCTCGATTGTGAGCCCAGCGGCTCTGAGGCATTTCATCCTGTAGATTGCGATTCGGAACTCCCCGTCTCGAGGGTCGAGGGCGCTCCAACCGTTGTTGCGGGCCAGTCTCGTTTGCCGGGGCATACAGAATGGCTGCGGATCTTCCTCCATAATCTAGCACCACCTACCCCACCATTCACCCCACTTCTCGTGGTAGACCCCGTTTGGGTATGTCTCCTTGTTCCATGCCCTTGGAATCCAGGCGACTGATGTCTACTATGCAACTTTATTCTTGTAGACTCGTGTTAGGCCTCCAAGCGCAGAGTTTTGTAGGATGGTAACAATTTTCCCTCAAGTGGATGACCTAAGGTTTACAATCCGTGGGAGGCGTAGGATGAAGATGGTCTCTCTCAAACAATCCTGCAACCAAATACAAGAAATCTATTGTGTCCCCAACACACCTAATACAATGAAAAATTGTATAGGTGCACTAGTTCAGCGAAGAGATGGTGATAAAAGTGTAATATGGATGGTATAAATATATTTTTATAATCTAAATAAATAAAACCAGCAAGGTAGCAAATAGTAAATGAGCACAAAAATAGTACTGCAATGCTTGAAAATGAGGCCTAGGGTTCGTACTTTCACTAGTGCAATCTCTCAACAATGCTAATATAATTGGATCACATAACCATCCCTCAACGTGCAACGAAGAATCACTCCAAAGTTCTTACCTAGCAGAGAACATAAGAAGAAATCATTTGTTGGGTATGAAACCACCTCAAAGCTATTCTTTCCGATCGATCTATCCAAGAGTTCACACTAAAATAACACCAAATAATTTCAGATTCATAATAATCAATGCAACACAAAGAACTTCAAAGAGTGCCCCAAGTTTTTTACCGGAGAGACAAAAGACGAGAACGTGCATCAACCCCTATGCATAGATTACCCCAATGTCACCGCGGGAATCCGCGAGTTGAATGCCAAAACACATATCAAGTGAATCAATATGATACCCCATTGTCACAATGAGTATTCATATGCAAGACATATATCAAGTGCTCTCAAATCCATAAAAGTATTCAATCCGATAACAACGAAATCTCAACAGGAAAAACTCAATTCATCACAACAAGACAGAGAGGGGAAAACACCATATGATCCGACTATATTAACAAAGCCCGTGATACATCAAGATAGTGACATCTCAAGAACATGACAGAGAGAGAGAGAGAGATTAAACACATAGCTACTGGTACAAACCCTCGGCCCCGAGGGTGGACTACTCCCTCCTCATTGTGGTGGCCGCCGGGATGATGAAGATGGCCACTGGTCATGATTTCCCCCTCCGGCAGAGTGCCGGAACGGGGTCTAGATTGGTTTTTGGTGGCTACATAGCCTTGCAGCGGTGGAACTTCTAATCTAGGTTAACCCCGAGGGTTTTTGGAATATTTGAGAATTGATAGGGTAAAGAGGGGGTGCGGGAGGCCACCGAGGTGGGCACAACCCACTTGGGCGCGCCTGGCTCCCCAGACGCGCCCTGGTGGGTTGTGCCCCCCTCGGGGCACCCCCAGGTGGTGCTCTAGCCCATCAGGAGTCTTCTGGTGCATAAAAAATCCACAAAAAGTTTTGCGGTGTTTGGACTTCGTCTGACATTGATTTCCTGCGATGTAAAAAACAAGCAAAAAATAGCAACTGGCACTAGGCACAAGGTCAATAAGTTAGTCCCAAAAAATGAAATAAATTTGCTATAAAATGATTGTAAAACATCCAAGAATGATAATAAAATAGCATGAATACTTCATAAATTATAGATACGTAGGAGATGTATCAGCATCCCCAAGCTTAATTCCTACTCGTCCTGGAGTAGGTAAATGATAAAAGAAATAATTTATGAAGTGTGAATGATAGCAAAGTGCATAAGTTTAATCAATGATAATTTCAATCATTTTTCCTAGCATCATGACAACAAATCTTTCCTATAATACTTCTCATATTATAGTTGCAACCAATTCACATGTTAAGGTTCAAACAATGAATTCTCTTGAAACTCAACAACCTATGTTTTCAGTCACCAAGCAATTGTAATTCAACTTATTCAACAAAGTCTAAGTAAGAGCTCCACATACTCAACCATTTCATAGTCTTCTATGATTGCTAACACTCACCGCATACACATGAGAAAAACGTTTCAACCGGACACATAGAAAGATAGGGGCTTATAATTTCACCTCCCAACGTATTCACCTCAAGGGTTATGCCAACAATAATAACTCATGCTACCCATATCCAACTGGACATATGTGCCTAGATCTTTCCTCACCACATGATGCTTGCCAAAATAGAAAAATAAAAAGGAATAGAGAGAAAAACTTTGACTCTCGCATGAAAGTAAATACATAAAAGTAAAAGATAGGCCCTTCGCAGAGGGAAGCAGAGGTTGCCATGCGCTTATTTGTTTGTATGCTCAACCTCTTAGTGCAAAAGAACGTCACGTTATATTGCCCCTTATGATAGCAACCTTTATTATGTAGTCTATCGCTTTTATTCTTTGCTATCACAAGTTCATACATCGCTCAATTTTCTCTAACACAAAATGATCTAACACTTTTAGAAGCAATTTTTATTGCCTTATTACACCGGTGACAACTTACTTGAAGGATCTTGCTCAATCCTTAGGTAGGTGTGGTGGACTCTTGAAGATAAGATTTGGGTTTGAGGGTTTTTTTGGATGCACAAGTAGTATCTCTACTTGGTGTGGAATTTTCTAGCAAAGATGGGGGCAAGCACCACATGTTGAAGGATCTATGACAATATAACTTCTATGTGAATATGAACAAACATAAACCATTATGTTGTCTTCCTTGTCCAACGTCAACAATTTTGGCATATAATATTTTGATGGGGGCTCACAATCACAAAAGATTTCCAAGATTGTGTATTTGCATGTGGAAGTTCTCTTCCTTATACTAATTACTAGCACATATGCCCGTGCATTGCAACTAAAAAAGTTAATGTTTTGTGCACGCGTAATGTCTCGTAGCACTGGATTCACTATGAAGAACATGAAATGCATCATCCTTTTACAAAATGAACATAAAGTAGGATGCAATTTATCCGTGTCCATATTTTCTTAGCGGGCATAATCTCCCACTAATTCCGTTTAAGTATAATCCTTCCTTTAGTTTTTTTGACATCGTAATCCTTCCTTTAATTACCATAACTCCTCATCCGTTTTAGTCGGGATCAAATCCTTCTTTTTCTAATTTAGTAGCCCGACCAAATGAAGCCTATGGATTCTTCCTTTTAATTATCCTACCTTTTTACCTCAAATCCTTCATTTAATAAGCCCCATCTATTTGAATATCCTATTTATTAAGCCCACAATCGTTCTTTTAATTATTGAATCGATTTACCCACAATCCTTTCTTTAATTAGCAACATCCATTTAAATATCCTATTTAAGTCGCGTTGAATTCCCACAATGTTGACTATTGTTGACCCAATTTTTTCACGGTCTATGAAAGCTCATAGAAGATCCATCAACATACAAGTACATGGCTTAGACGGCTTACCGTGTGTATGAGCGAACCATAGGAAACTTTAGCGTGCACTCATACCAAACAAAGATCAATGAAAAGGACTAAACCAGACTATACCTATTCCCAGAATCATTCTTTTAATTATTCCACCGGTTTACCCATAATTCTTTCTTTAATTAGACACATCTATTTAAATATCACATTTAAGCCGCGTTCAAATCCCACAATGTTGATTTATGTTGACCCAATTATTTTTTGCGGTTTGTAGATCGTCCATAGAAGGCACATCCACATACAAGTACCTGGCCCAGATGGCTTACCATGTGTACGAGCGAACCCTACGAAACTTTAGCGTGCGATCATATCAAACAAAAATCAATAAAAAGGACTAAACCAAACAAAAACAAACCAAGAATACCTATTCCCTTTAATAATATGTATAGATTCATGAATTGCTTGTATGACCAATATTGTGATTGTCAAGCCTCAAAAGATTTCACTTTATAAACCCAATGTGAAGCTACCACTAGGCATGATATGACTTCACCTTCATGACATTCAATTTATTCAACAATTTACTCATAGGATATAAGTGAAGCACAAGAGTAAATGACGAGCTACTCCAAAAAGATATAAGTGAAGATCATGCGAGTAGTTAAGTGAATGGGTAGCTAAATGAGGACTCTCTCTTATTAAAAACTTTCAGATCTCAGAATTTTATTAAAACAGCAAGCAAAACAAAACAAAATGACATTCCAAGAATAGCACACATCATGTGAAGAAGCAAAAACTTAGGCTCAACCGATATTAACCGATAATTGTTGAAGAAGAAACGTGGGATGCCTACCGCGGCATCCCCAAGCTTAGATGCTTGAGACCTATTGAAATATTATCTCGGGGTGCCTTGGGCATCCCCAAGCTTGTGCTTTTGTGTCTCCTTAATTCCTTTTATATCACGGTTTTCCTAAATCTCAAAAACTTCATCCACACAAAACTCAACAAGAACTCGTGAGATAAGTTAGTATAAACCAATGCGAAAACCTTATCATTATCTACTGTAGAAAATCACTAAAATTATTATTCAACATTTCATACTAAATTCCTCTTCATATTTAATACTCGTATCCTCAAATAGAATCATTAAACAAGGAAACATATGCAAACAATGCAAACATAACGGCAATCTGCCAAAACAGTAAAGTCTGTAAAGAATGCAAGAGTATCTATACTTACCTAACTCCAAAAGTTATGAAACATTGCCACACTGTATAAAATTTATCAGATCTTGTTTTGCAAAAAAATTCAACATTTTATCACATTCTGACTTTTCGAGGGAATTTTTGCAACAGTGGTAAACTTTCTGTTTTCAAACAGCAACATGTATACTTGCAAAATAAGCATGGCAAAGGCTATCATTGCCACTTTTATTGAAATAAAAGATGCAAAACATTATTATAAATAACATAAATCAAATACTAACAAAATAAAATGATGCTCCAAGATAAACACAAATCATGTGACGAATGAAAACGTAGCTCCAAGTGAGGTTACCGATAATGTTGGAGACGAAAGAGGGGATGCCTTCCGGGGCATCCCCAAGCTTAGTTGCTTGGATCTTCCTTGGATATTAACTTGGGGTGCCTTGGTCATCCCCAATCTTAGGGTCTTGTCACTCCTTATTCTCCTCATATCGTTGTCTCGCCCAAAACTCGAAAACTTCAATCACACAAAACTTAACGGAACTTTGTGAGATAGGTTAGTATGATAAAGAGCAAACCATTTCACTTTTGGTTCTGTCAAAGACAAGATTAATAATTGTTCTCACACAATGACTACTGTATCATATCATTTCCACAATTTATATTGAGCAATATAAGCCATGGAAATTATAAAACAAGCAAACTATGCATTGAAAACAGAATCTGTCAAAAACAGAATAGTCTGTAGTAATCTGTACTCCAACCATACTTATGCTACTCCAAAAATCCTGAATAATAGGAAAACCTAGGAAATTTTTCTATTAAAATTCTTCAAAAAGAATCAGAATTTTATCACGCTTCTGTTAAAAATGAGAATTGTTTTCCTCAGTGCAAAAATTTCTGTTTTTCAGCAAGATCAAATCAACTATCACCGTAAGCCATCCCAAAGGTCTTACTTGGTACTTTATTGAAACAAAAGCAATACAACATGATTACTATAGTAGCCTAATCATGTGAACACACAAATACATTAGGTAAAAGTGTTGGGTTGTTTCCCAACAAGCGCTTTTCTTTAATGCCTTTTTAGCTAGGCATGACGATTTCAATGATGCTCACATAAAATATAAGAATTAAAACATAACAAGAGCATCATGAATCACATGGAAAGCACATTTAAGCTTAACCCACTTCCTATGCATAAGGATTTTGTGAGCAAACAATTTATGGGAACAAGAATCAACTAGCATAGAAAGGCAAAACAAGCAAAACTTCAAGATTTTCAACACGTAGAGAGGAAACTTGATATTATTGCAATACCTACTGTTGGGGAACGTAGCAGAATTTTAAAATTTTCTACGCATCACCAAGATCAATCTATGGAGTCATCTAGAAATGAGGGAGAGAGGAGTGCATCTACATACCCTTGTAGATCGCGCACGGAAGCGTTCAAGAGAACGGGGTTGATGGAGTCGTACTCGTCGTCATCCAAATCACCGATGACCTAGCGCCGAACGGACGGCACCTCCGCGTTCAACACACGTACGGTTGGGAAGAAGTCTCCTCCAACTTGATCCAACAAGGGGGAAGGAGAGGTTGATGAAGATCCAGCAGCACGATGGCATGGTGGTGGAAGCAACGGTGATCTCGGCAGGGCTTCGCCAAGCTCAGGGAGACGGAGGAGTGTCACGGGAGGGAGAGGAAGGCGCCAGGGGCTAGGGTGCGGCTGCCCTCCCTCCCCCCACTATATATAGGACCCCTAGGGGGGCGCCGGCCCTAGGAGATTGAATCTCCAAGGGGGGTGGCGGCCAAGGGGGGTGGAGTGCCCCCCAAGCCAAGTGGGGCGCCCCCACCCCTAGGGTTTCCAACCCTAGGCGCAGGGGAGGCCCATGGGGGGGCGCACCAGCCCACTAGGGGCTGTTTCCCCTCCCACTTCAGCCCATGGGGTCCTTCGGGATAGGTGGCCCCACCCGATGGACCCCCGGGACGCTTCCGGTGGTCCCGGTACAATACCGATTACCCCCGAAACCTTCCCGATGGCCGAAACTTGACTTCCTATATATAAATCTTCACCTCCGGACCATTCCGAAACTCCTCGTGACGTCCGGGATCTCATCCGGGACTCCGAACAACTTTAGGGTTACCATGTGCTAATATCTCAACAACCCTAGCGTCACCGAACCTTAAGTGTGTAGACCCTACGGGTTCGGGAGACACGTAGACATGACCGAGATGACTCTCCGGTCAATAACCAACAGCGGGATCTGGATACCCATGTTGGCTCCCACATGCTCCTTGATGATCTCATCGGATGAACCACGATGTCGAGGATTCAATCAATCCCGTATACAATTCCCTTTGTCAATCAGTATGTTACTTGCCCGAGACTCGATCGTCGGTATCCCAATACCTCGTTTAATCTCGTTACCGGCAAGTCACTTTACTTGTACCGTAATGCATGATCCCATGATCAACCACTTGGTCACATTGAGCTGATTATGATGATGCATTACCGAGTGGGCCTAGAGATACCTCTCCTTCATACGGAGTGACAAATCCCAGTCTCGATTCGTGCCAACCCAACAGACACTTTCGGAGATACCTGTAGTGTACCTTTATAGTCACCCAGTACGTTGTGACATTTGGCACACCCAAAGCACTCCTACGGTATCCGGGAGTTGCACAATCTCATGGTCTAAGAAAATGATACTTGACATTCGGAAAAGCTATAGCAAACGAACTACACGATCTTTGAGCTATGCTTAGGATTGGGTCTTGTCCATCACATCATTCTCCTAATGATGTGATCCCGTTATCAATGACATCCAATGTCCATAGTCAGGAAACCATGACTATCTTTTGATCAACGAGCTAGTCAACTAGAGGCTCACTAGGGATGTGTTGTGGTCTATGTATTCACACATGTATTACGATTTCCGGATAACACAATTATAGCATGAACAATAGACAATTATCATGAACAAAGAAATATAATAATAACCATTTTATTATTGCCTCTAGGGCATATTTCCAACAGTCTCCCACTTGCGCTAGAGTCAATAGTCTAGTTACATTGTGATGAATCGAACACCCATGCAGTTCTGGTGTTGATCATGTTTTGCTCTAGGGAGAGGTTTAGTCAATGGATCTGCCTCATTCAGGTTCGTATGTACTTTACAAATATCTATGTCTCCATTTTGAACACTTTCACGAATGGAGTTGAAGCAACGCTTGATATGCCTGGTCTTCCTGTGAAACCTGGGTTCCTTGGCAAGGGCAATAGCTCCAGTGTTGTCAAAGAAGAGAGTCATCGGGCCCGACGCATTGGGTATGCCTCCTAGGTCGGTAATGAACTCCTTTACCCAGATTGCCTCTTGTGCTGCCTCCGAGGCTGCCATGTACTCCGCTTCACATGTAGATCCCGCCACAATGCTTTGCTGGCAACTGCACCAGCTTACTGCCCCACCATTCAAAATATACACGTATCCGGTTTGTGACTTAGAGTCATCCAGATCTATGTCGAAGCTTGCATCGACGTAACCCTTTAAGACGAGCTCTTCGTCACCTCCATAAACGAGAAACATATCCTTAGTCCTCTTCAGGTACTTCAGGATATTCTTGACCGCTGTCCAGTGTTCCATGCCGTGATTACTTTGGTACCTTCCTACCAAACTTACGGCAAGGTTTACATTAGGTTTGGTACACAACATAGCATACATGATAGACCCTATGGCCGAGGCATAGGGGACGACACTCATCTTTTCTCTATCTTCTGCTGTGGTCGAGCATTGAGCCGTGCTCAATCTTGTACCTTGCAATACAGGCAAGAACACCTTCTTTGACTGATCCATTTTGAACTTCTTCAATATCTTGTCAAGGTACGTACTCTGTGAAAGACCAATGAGGCGTCTCGATCTATCTCTATAGATCTTGATGCCTAATATATAAGCAGCTTCTCCAAGATCCTTCATTGAAAAACACTTGTTCAAGTAGGCCTTTATGCTTTCCAAGAATTCTATATCATTTCCCATCAACAGTATGTCATCCACATACAATATGAGAAATGCTACAGAGCTCCCACTCGCTTTCTTGTAAATGCAGGCTTCTCCATAA
Source organism: Triticum aestivum (assembly GCF_018294505.1). NCBI lineage: Eukaryota > Viridiplantae > Streptophyta > Magnoliopsida > Poales > Poaceae > Triticum > Triticum aestivum. Next base: position 558,427,313 of record NC_057803.1, on the reverse strand, counting down.
GTCTTCGTAAACCCAAACGCTTTGATCATCTCATCAAAACGAATGTTCCAACTCCGACATGCTTGCACCAGCCCATAAATCGAGCGTTGGAGCTTGCACACCTTGTCAGCATTCTTAGGATCGACAAAACCTTCCGGCTGCATCATATACAATTCTTCCTTAAGGAAACCATTAAGGAATGTTGTTTTGACGTCCATTTGCCATATCTCATAATCATAGAATGCGGCAATTGCTAACATGATTCGGATGGACTTCAGCTTCGCTACAGGTGAGAAAGTCTCATCATAGTCAACCCCTTGAACTTGTCGATAACCCTTAGCGACAAGCCGAGCTTTATAGATGGTTACATTACCATCCGCGTCTGTCTTCTTCTTAAATATCCATTTATTTTCTATGGCTCGCCGATCATCGGGCAAGTCAGTCAAAGTCCATACTTCGTTTTCATACATGGATCCTATCTCAGATTTCATGGCTTCCAGCCATTTCTCAGAATCTGGGCCCGCCATCACTTCTTCATAGTTTGAAGGTTCACCGTTGTCTAACAACATGATTTCCAAGATAGGGTTGCCGTACCACTCTGGTGCAGAACATGTCCTTGTGGACCTACGAAGTTCAGTAGCAACTTGATCTGAAGTTTCATGATCATCATCATTAACTTCCTCTCTAGTCGGTGCAGGCACCTCAGGAACATTTTCTTGAGCTACGCCACTTACCGGTTCAAGAGGTAATACTTCATCGAGTTCTACTTTCCTCCCACTTATTTCTTTCGAGAGAAACACTTTCTCTAGAAAGGATCCATTCTTGGCAACAAAGATCTTGCCTTCGGATCTGAGGTAGAAGGTATACCCAATAGTTTCTTTAGGGTATCCTATGAAGACGCATTTTTCCGACTTGGGTTCGAGCTTTTCAGGTTGAAGTTTCTTGACATAAGCATCGCATCCCCATACTTTTAGAAACGACAGCTTATGTTTCTTCCCAAACCATAATTCATACGGTGTTGTCTCAATGGATTTTAACGGAGCCCTATTTGAAGTGAATGCGGCAGTCTCTAAAGCATAGCCCCAGAATGACAACGGTAAATCGGTAAGAGACATCATAGATCGCACCATATCCAATAGAGTGCGATTATGACGTTCGGACACACCATTACACTGAGGTGTTCCAGGCGGTGTGAGTTGTGAAACTATTCCACATTTCCTTAAGTGTGTGCCAAATTCGTGACTCAAGTATTCTCCCGCATGATCTGATCGCAAGAACTTGATTTTCTTGTCACGTTGATTCTCAACCTCACTCTGGAATTCCTTGAACTTTTCAAAGGTCTTAGACTTGTGTTTCATTAAGTAGACATACCCATATCTACTCAAGTCATCACTGAGGGTGAGAACATAACGATAGCCACCGCGAGCCTCAACACTCATTGGACCGCACACATCAGTATGTATGATTTCCAATAAGTTGGTTGCTCGCTCCATTGTTCCTGAGAACGGAGTCTTGGTCATTTTACCCATGAGGCATGGTTCGCACGTGTCAAATGATTCGTAATCAAGAGACTCCAAAAGTCCATCTGCATGGAGCTTCGTCATGCGTTTGACACCTATGTGACCAAGGCGGCAGTGCCACAAGTATGTGGGACTATCATTATCAACCTTACATCTTTTGGTATTCACACTATGAATATGTGTAACATTACGCTCGAGATTCATTAAGAATAAACCATTCACCAGCGGAGCATGACCATAAAACATATCTCTCATATAAATAGAACAACCATTATTCTCGGATTTAAATGAGTAGCCATCTCGAATTAAACGAGATCCTGATACAATGTTCATGCTCAAAGCTGGCACTAAATAACAATTATTGAGGTTTAAAACTAATCCCGTAGGTAAATGTAGAGGCAGCGTGCCGGCGGTGATCACATCGACCTTGGAACCATTCCCGACGCGCATCGTCACCTCGTCCTTCGCCAGTCTCCGCTTATTCCGCAGCTCCTGCTTTGAGTTACAAATGTGAGCAACCGCACCGGTATCAAATACCCAGGAGCTACTACGAGTACTGGTAAGGTACACATCAATTACATGTATATCACATATACCTTTAGTGTTGCCGGCCTTCTTGTCCGCTAAGTATTTGGGGCAGTTCCGCTTCCAGTGACCAGTTCCCTTGCAATAAAAACACTCAGTCTCAGGCTTTGGTCCATTCTTTGACTTCTTCCCGGCAGCTTGCTTACGGGGCGCGGCAACTCCCTTGCCGTCCTTCTTGAAGTTCTTTTTACCCTTGCCTTTCTTGAACTTAGTGGTTTTATTCACCATCAACACTTGATGTTCCTTTTTGATTTCCACCTCCGCTGATTTCAGCATTGAATATACCTCAGGAATGGTCTTTTCCATCCCCTGCGTATTGAAGTTCATCACAAAGCTCTTGTAGCTCGGTGGAAGCGACTGAAGGATTCTATCAATGACCGCGTCATCCGGGAGATTAACTCCCAGCCGAGTCAAGCGGTTATGCAACCCAGACATTTTGAGTATGTGCTCACTGACAAAACTATTTTCCTCCATCTTACAACTGAAGAACTTGTCAGAGACTTCATATCTCTCGACCCGGGCATGATCTTGGAAAACCATTTTCAGCTCTTCGAACATCTCATATGCTCCGTGTCTCTCAAAACGCTTTTGGAGCCCCGGTTCTAAGCTGTAAAGCATGCCGCACTGAACGAGGGAGTAATCATCAGCACGTGACTGCGAAGCGTTCATAACGTCTTGGTTCTCTGGGATGGGTGCGTCACCTAGCAGTGCTTCTAGGACATAATCTTTCTTGGCAGCTATGAGGATGATCCTCAGGTTCCGGACCCAGTCCGTATAGTTGCTGCCATCATCTTTCAGCTTGGTTTTCTCTAGGAACGCGTTGAAGTTGAGGGCAACATTAGCGTGGGCCATTTGATCTACAAGACATAGTGTAAAGATTTTAGACTAAGTTCATGATAATTAAGTTCATCTAATCAAATTATTCAATGAACTCCCACTCAGATAGACATCCCTCTAGTCATCTAAGTGAAACATGATCCGAGTCAACTAGGCCGTGTCCGATCATCACGTGAGACGGACTAGTCAACATCGGTGAACATCTTCATGTTGATCGTATATTCTATACGACTCATGCTCGACCTTTCGGTCTTCCGTGTTCCGAGGCCATGTGTAACACCCCCAGTATCATGCTACAGTAACCCTCTGTGATTAAGCTAATTATTTACCCAAACAGTGCTTAATCACCTCTGTCCAATATCCCATTTGAAATTCCAGTCAATTCAAATTCAACTGAAGTCTGAAGTTGATCAAAAGTTGCCGGAAAAATGTTCATCATGTGTCAAAAATTCCATAACAAACATTTGTTAAGGAACACAACATCACTTTGGTGCAAAGATGAACATTAGCAATTATAACAGCACCAATTCAGCATTTTTAAATGCTATCCTATTTTTGAAAAATTCCAAATGAATTCTTCTGGTCTCCAAAATAATTGTGGCACTGTCTATGATCACCAGGGATTTAATGGGACACCTCCCAAATTTTTGCTAAGTGAAATAGTTGGCCAAATAATTCCCTTTCTCTCTCTGTAAATTAAAAAAAGGAAATAGAAAAGGGCCTAGCTATTACTGTGCACTTGTAGCCCATTGCTATAGTGCACAGCCCAGCCCACTCCTCCCCGCGGTCGTCCCCTTCCCCTGTTCACCCGACCGAGGCGCGCGCCCGCGCGGTCGCCGCCCGACCGCCTCGCCACCCCGCTGCTCGCGCCGAGGGGATAAGGCCGAGCCTCCTGGCCTCGTCAGCTCCCCACTCCCACTTGCGCCTCTCCTCCCCCAGATCCACCTTTCCCCTCTCCCTCACGCGCTCACTCCTCTCGAGCGCCACCGTCGCCGTGTGTCGGTTGATCCCGCGGCCACCGCTATCCCCGGCCCTCTCCGACGTGCCCCCAGGCGCTGCCTCGACCTCCACATCCACCCCGCCGAGCCGCATGGACCGGGACGGCCCCGCTGCACCGCCACGACCTCGCCTTCGCCCTCGGCTCCGACGAACGCCGCCGCCCCGAATCCACACCGCTGCTGCTCCTAGTCACCCAACGGGCCACCGTGTGCCCCCAAGGTGAGCTCCGGCCCCCTTTTCCCTCTCCTCGCGCGTCTCCGCCTCCACTGTAGCTAGCTCGCCCGCAAGCCGAGCTCCGCCGTCCACCATTGCCGTCGTAGGGCTCGCCACCGAGCTCCTCCGCTCGAGCTAGTAGCTCCGACGAGCTCCTGGAGCGCCGTAGACCTCGCCCAGCTTCTTCGTTCGCCAAAACACGCATTGCAACACCGATCCCGATGAGGTCCCGAACCCCACCGCCGCCTCCACTCATCGCCGACGCAGTTCCGGTCACCCCCGCGTCCAACCGACCACACCATGTGGCGCGGCTTCGTCTCCTCGTTCGAACGCGCCAAGTCCCGGGCCAAATGACCCCCTGTGCGCGATTCCCGGCGAAGTCCGGTGAGCCCCGCCACTATTTTGGTCGCCGGCGGCGAAACCCCAACGCCGCCGACGTGGCACACCTGGGCCCCGCCTCTGGGTCACTGCCCGTGGGCCCCCTGGCCCTAGTTAACCACGTTCTCTGACACGCGGGCCCCATCGCATATTTTTGTTAAATAAACATTTTGCTAAATAAACGCGACTAATTAAAATGTTAGTTAAATTAGTTAGTTAGTTAGTACTAACTAGTCACTGACTGCTGGGGCCCACGCCCCCTAACTAACCCTGTTAGTTTAGTTAAGCCTCTGTTAGACAGAGAGGCTGACAGGTTGACCCACCTGTCAGTTTGACTAGTCAGCAGAGCTGACGCAGTGCTGACATCACTGCTGACGCAATAAACCTTTTCTGCTTTTAAAAATAATTCAGAAATTGGTTTAAACTTTGAAAATCCGTAACTTTTAAACCGTAGCTCGGATCGTAAAAGTTTATATATGAAAAACGCCTAGAAAAACGAGACGAATCCAAATATGCGGTCCGTTTACCTGTCAGAAGCCTCTAACTATCTGAACATGGAACATTCCCCCTCATGTCATCTGTTTGACACACGCCCGGAACCGGGAATACATTCCCGGTTGAATTCCCCCTTCACCTATATCATGTAGCCATACGTTAGGTCACACCCGGCACAACATATTGCCACATTATGCTTTGTGATGCTATGTTTGCTTTATATTTACTGTTTCTTCCCCCTCTTCTCTCCGGTAGACCCCGAGACCGATGCCGCCCCTGTGATCGACTACGTCGACGACGACCCCCTCCTTGCCAGAGCAACCAGGCAAGCCCCCCTTTGATCATCCCGATATCGCCCATTCCATTCTCTCATGCTTGCATTAGATTTTGCTATTGTTATTGTTTGCTCCTATTCTGATGCATAGCCTGCTTTTGTAACCTGCTTATTGTTACTGTACCGGCTTATCCTAAACTGCTTAGTATAGGTTGGTTAGTGATCCATCAGTGACCCCCACCTTGTCCTTGTTGCCCCTGCTTCATCATTGAAGACCCGATCAACGGGATCGAAGACCAGGACCCGACACCTCACGTCACATCACGTCCCTTCGTTGCTCGACTCTGCAGTGTTACTATTGAGTGCCGAGGGTGAGACCTCTACATCACTTCTGATGTTAACCCTGTAGTGTAGCTATTCGGTCGTGGTCATCGAGGGTGATTCCACCTTAACCACTTCCGATATGACTCTGTCGTGCAACCCCTCAAGTGTGAACCTCGGGGGTGATTCCTCTTACGTTCACCTTGGTGATTACATTGAGTGGAATTCACTGGGGGTGATTCCTCGGGTTTTCCCCTTGATGTTTAAACACACAGTTACTATGGTTACTATGACTTTACACTGAGCCATGTTACTAAAGACGGGTCGACCCTGAGGGGTGCCCGCGCGAGCATAATTGCGAGTGATGTGGAGTCGGGTTGACCTGGAAGGTGCCCGAGAGATAATTACGAGGCGTGGCCGGCATTCTTAGCCCTTGCCGCAAGTCCTCGAGACGGGGCAACGGGGTCACATCTTTCGTGAGTCTCTGCTTGTTACCGCGCGTTCCTAATCCACTACGATTTGGATATTTGATCCGAGGGGCCTCTGGCCTGATAGCACTAACCATCACGTGGGCATAGTATGGGCGTTCTGCGTCGTGTACATCAGCCGAAGCTTAATAGACGTCAGCGACGGAGCGGCGCGCGCCGGGTTGGACTGGTAAGCTCCTGCCTATTTAGGGAGGTAGCTAGGTCTGCTCACCGGCCGCCCACACAACGTGCAGGAGTTCCCGAGGCGATGGCCCATGACCCCTGGGGGCATAGGTTTAGTCCGGCGTGCTTGACCTCTCTACTAAGCCTAGGTCGGGTTGCGGCGTATTGTTTGGCCTAGGTCGGGCATGACCCAGGAAAGTGTGTCCGGCCGGAGTCAATCGAGCGTGGTGGGTAAGTTGGTGCACCCCTGCAGGGAAGAACTAATCTATGCATAGCCTGTCCTACGGTAACGGACACTTGGAGTTGTATCCCGATCGATACAACTAGAACTGGATACTTGTGATGAGAACTGGATGGTGATGAGGATTTGATTGTGATGATAATTGGATAGTATGGCTCTGGGATTTCTTTCTCGCAGGGAGTCGAGAAAGGATCTCTGGCCGAGGTTGATAACACTACTACCACTTTACTTTATGCTACTCTACTCCCTCTTGTTTGCTGCAAGATGGTGGTTTCCAGAAGATGCTAGTCTTTGATAGGACTAGGCCTTCTCTCTATTCTGGCATTTCTGCAGCCCAGTCCACATATACAACCCCTCTTTGATAATGTTGCATCTGTAGTGTAGATCCTTGCTTGCGAGTACTTTGGATGAGTACTCACGGTTGCTTTGCTCCCTCTTTTTCCCCTTTTCCATTCTTCTCAGATGACGCAACCAGATGACGGAGTCCAGGAGCCAGATGACACCTTTGACGACTGCTACTACACCGAGGGCGTCTACTACCACGTGACGAAGACCGCCGATGACCAGGAGTAGTTAGGAGGCTCCCAGGCAGGAGGCCTTGCCTTTTCGATCGTAGATGCTTTTGTGCTAGCCTTCTTAAGGCAAACTTGTTTAACTTATGTCTGTACTCAGATATTGTTGCTTCCGCCTACTCGTTTGTATTCAAGCTGATGTATTTGAGCCCTCGAGTCCCCTGGCTTGTAATATAAAGCTTGTATTATTTTAATTTATGTGTAGAGTTGTGTTGTGATATCTTCCCGTGAGTCCTTGATCTTGATCGTACACATTTGCGTGTATGATTAGTGTACGATTGAATCGAGGGCGTTACAAGTTGGTATCAGAGCCGACTGCCTGTAGGTAGCCCCCTTTCCAACTCCTTGGCCGAAGTTGAGTCTAGTCATTGAAAAACTTTTACTAACATTGGCTGTGTGTCTTACGGGCCCACGTCGCCATTGGGTGGTATTAGGATCTTTTATTCCTCTTCCTTACTCTGGGATTCTGATCTCTCGTCTATTCGGGTTAAACATTTTACTAACTCTGACATTAGGCTCTCGTACCCACTTCATCCTGGAGAGCCCCTTCACCACAGATGATCGGCGGTTTCATCAGAAGACTCTAAAGATACTCCTCGATGAGTCCTGAGACCCTATGCCCACTGCTTTGCAGTTCCTGACCACCTTTAAACTCCGATGGATAACTTCTTACACTCATCGTTCATTTATTCATTTCAGTTACTCTCGAGTTCCATCCGACATATCGAAATACTATCTGACATTTCGAGATTTCTCTAAGCCTAATACCTTGCAGCTTCTTTCGCACTGCGGATAATTCCTCACATTTACCGGGGATCCGTCCAGCCCCAATTGTTAATGTGTTTCTCAAATAATGCTAATCGTTCTTTCGAGAACCCTACGCAATCTATTGCTTTGGAAAGTCTTGCTTGCCTGCATTATGGTTAATTCCATATGTCTAGCAATATGTGCGAATACTCGCAATCATCAATTAATCCTTGGAAATTTTCTTTCCGGCTAAGACATCCTTTCAGATATGATCTGGTTCATGCCCAATCCAGATTTGATCGGGTGCACCTCTAAGTCTTTTCAATTTACTCATCTTTTGATCAGAGCCTCTGCTTCTGATCCTTCATCTTGAAATCATAATTCCTTTCCACCCAAGCATTGAATCATTCAGATGTTTCTTTAAGTCGATGCCTTTGCATCCCCTTCTTCATCTGGTTGAGTACCGAACTCACATCAGCTTCGTTGTGGACCGCTAGACCCCTTGCTGGATTTTATCCGACAACCTCCTTCATATGCAATAACCTTGTGAGCTTTTCCTCGAATATATAAAGCATTTGATATATTGTATCCTCTCCTTTTGTCAACCATGCTCTGTTTTCGAGCTTGTGTTAATTACTCCTGAAGCTTGTGGTATATGTTCCTAAGATGCCCCGATGGGTTGAACCTATGCCTTCCCTAGACCGTATGGACCCGAAAGTTTTCACGAGTCATATTCTTCTGGTGTCTTGCCAGATAACATTTCAACACTACAACTTCATTGAAAGCGAGAAGTGAATGAAAGGTTATGCATTGGAGAAGTGGGAGTCGACCTTGAACTTTGTGTTCGTGCCCATCGACACGATGTAGATCTTATCATGGAAGCTTCTTTTCAAAAATTAACTATCCCCTTGGTGTAAGTTCATCTTATATCTGGGAATTGGTCCTTTGCAACCATGGTTCCGACCATGATTGTTCTTCCTTGGTCCCATTTCTTGAGCAAGTTAAATCACTTGTCTTCTGTAGGTCAATACACCTACCCAACCTCTGTTATGATCCACCTTCGAGTATTACCCCTGGTACCTTGAGGGTATCATGCCATTGCACTACACCTTATGAACTTTTGATGAAGTACTACCTTACCCTGTCTTGTCACTTCATGGGATCTAGGGTTGTTTGTCAACCGAGAACACCGATAAGTGAATAGATTCCGCACTCCGATTCAATAACTCTAAGTCATTTTTGTTGCTTACGAGTTTAATAATCCTTCAAGTCAGTCCTAGCCTGATCGGCTATATCATTATCGTACTAAATTTTTTTACCTGTGCTATCTGGTCCTTCTTCCCGGAGCACAATTTTCGACAATGAGCTAAGCTTACATTGATATTCCTCGCCTTATCATTTTTCGCCTTGAACAGCAAGCTTGTTTTCGAGTTTGTGTTGTACATGTGGTTCCAATAACTTTTCGCTTCATCATTCCTATGACTTGATGTCATCGTCGATCGATTACATCTTCATGAAATCTCTTGACAAATGTGTCGTGACCATCATCAACATTCCGAGCTCTTCTAGGATATCAATTGAATTCATGATGAGAAACACCATCCTTGCCCCTCGATGATTTGAATTATCATCGACAACATTCTTGCCTCCCCCAACACAAACTTGTTCATATAATTTTGGAAATACATCCTTTTTGACATGCCGATGGATTGTTGCTAAGCCCGTCGGCCACACCCTCATCTTTTCCTTGCTGAAATGGTATGACTTATTTTCTAAGTTGTTTCCGATGGATCCTTTGTGTATTCGAAGTCTAACATTTCCCTGATGACCATTGTCGTGGTTCTAAGCCTGACAGTAGAGTGGGGGATAGGTATGGAGAGGCAAGGTCCTAGCTATGGAGAGGTTGTAAGCACAAAGGATGTACGAGTTCAGGCCCTTCTCGGAAGAAGTAACAGCCCTACGTCTCGGAGCCCGGAGGCGGTCGAGTGGATTATGAATGTATGGATTACAAGGTGCCGAACCCTTCTGCCTGTGGAGGGGGGTGGCTTATATAGAGTGCGCCAGGACCCCAGCCAGCCCACGTAGGAGAGGGTTTAAGGTGAGTTAAGTCTGGGGCGTTACCGGTAACGCCCCACATAAAGTGCCTTTACTATCATAAAGTCTACTTAATTACAGGCCGTTGCGGTGCAGAGTGCCTCTTGACCTCCTGGTGGTCGAGTGAGTCTTCGTGGTCGAGTCCTTCAGGCCAGTCGAGTGAATCCTCGTTGGTCGACTGGAAGGCGACCTCTTCTAGGGATGTCCTAGGGTAAGTTACTTGGAACAGGTCCATGACCCTACCCTAGGTACATAACCCCATCATTAGCCCCCGAATGGATTGAGGCTTCGAGTGAAGAAGGAGTTGATGTCGTTTCCGATTAACCTTTGCGCTCTAGTTGTGCGCTGTTCTGGATCAAAGAATCTCTTCGTTGACAGGGAGCAATTTGTCTTTGGTCGACTCGATCCATTCTATTTTTGCGTCGAGTGATCTTTCGAGCTTCGACGATCTCCGAGCGACGGATCGCCGGAAACACCGCGTCTGATAGACTGATTTGTTGCTCGCGGATTCCGCGGGGTGCGAAATTTGGGGGCGCGCGCGAAGCGGGGCAGACCGCAGCGTTCGGATGGGACGGGGCATAGACGCCTCGATCTCCGCGCCGCCTTTTTCGCCACGTATCCAGTCCCCATAACTGCTCCCAGATATGATTAGATCGACCGGGCCCACATGTCAGTCACTCGGAAGGGACCTTATAAATGTGCCCGGCGAGGATTTCTGTGCTGCGCCTCAGCATTCTCCCTTTCTCCCTCTGCTTCCTTCCTCCCTGCTCAGCGCGCTCGCTCTCGCCCCCGCACCACTTCCCTTCGTGCATCTCACCGGCGACCATGGCCAAGGAGAAGACGGCGGCGCTGGAGCGTGCCAAGAAGGCGTCGACATCGGAGAAGGCGAAGGGGAGATCCACCAGCCGCAGAGGGTCCTCGTCCAGATCCCGCCTGCCGAAAGGCTGGGTCCAAGGAGACTGGATCCAGTCGACCATCACGGAGAAGGACCTCCTCGACATGGCCAACGAGGGCTTGATCCCTCACGGAGCTGCGAGGTTGCCGGGGAAGGAGTGGCAGCCACAGCCAGAAGAGGGTGAGTGTGTGCTTCTGGCCACTCATGTTGATCGTGGGTTTTCCTTGCCGCCAAGCATTTTCTTCCGTGGCTTCTTGAATTTCTTTGGAGCGCAGCTCCACCACTTTACCCCAAACTCCATTGCCTATCTTGCTGCATTCGTGTCCATGTGTGAGGGTTTCTTGGGCTGCCGACCGCACTGGGGTTTGTTCAAACGTATCTTCACGTGTCGCTCTCAGACCGTGAAGAAGGCTAGCCCAGGTGACGAGAAGACCCGAGTCGTCCAAATGTGTGGGGGCCTGGGGATTCAGGTGAGGAATAATAGCACCTTCCCGCCCATGAGCTTTCCCGAGTCCGTCAGAGGCTGGCAGTCGACTTGGTTCTACTGCCAGGTCCAGTCGACGCCAGGGCAGTCGAGTGGACTCCCTCCGTTTACCATGGACCGAGTGAACAAGCCCTCCCCTCTGAAGCTGATTCCGGAGGAGAAAGCCGACGTGAAGATGTTGATGGAGCGCGTGGTGCAGTTGGTTCGGGAGGGGGTGACGGGCATGGATCTTCTGGAGGTCTTCCTCAGGCGTCGCATCCAACCCCTTCAATTCCGGAGCCACTGCATGTGGTTGTACTGTGGGCCCGAAGACGAGACTAGAGTCCATCCAGAAGAAGTCGACGATGTCACTCTGGAAAGATGGATGGTAGCCGTTACCGGAAACAGGGACAACCCGCGCGGAGCCAGAAGGATTCCTCCACTCGACCACAACAGCAACCCAAACAAGGTACACTTGCTCTGCCCTCCACTGAGTCCTTGTCGTATTCATTTCTGTTAACCCTGCCGACTGGTCGACTGATCCTTGTTTGGGCATCTGCTAGGCCCTCACCGAGCTGTACTCGATGCCCAATGGGGCACAAGCCTCGACTGAGGAAGGCGAGGCGAGCGGGGGCGAGGCGAGCGGGGGCGAGAGCCAGGAAGAGGAGGAGTGGGATTCGGATGCTGCAGGGGATGATGACGATGATGATGATGAAGGTGATGAAGATGACATCGAGGACGAGGAAGAAGAGGAGGAGGAGGTCGTTCCACCGCGCTCAGAAAGGCGGTCGAAGCTTGTCCACGACCCTTCGACCGAACGTGGTAAGGGGGTTGCGACCGCCACTCAGTCGACCAAGCGCCCTCGGACCACCTCTCCGGCGCCGACTGAAAAGGCGCCGAAGCAGCCCAGGGCGGCCTCATCGAAGCCGACCAAGCTCCTGCCGAAGATGAAGGTGTCCATCCCCACCATATCAGGGTAATTGTGTTGCTCATATTCTCTTATTCTGTGTGAACTTTATCTCTGGTCGACGCTGAGGTTAGTCGACTGATCCTTTGGAGTTGCAGTGCTGCTACTTCTGAGACCTCGGCCCGGGCCGATGACCACGAGATGGAGGATGCAGCAACTTCGAATCCAGGTACTGTGTACTTAATACCATTCTTAGTCGACTGACTCGCGATCTCTGATCCTGATCCTTCTCCGCAGCTCCACCCAACACTGTTATCGATCTTCCTGATGATGATGAGGATGAAGAGCCGCTGAAGCACAGGAGGAGTCGGAAAGCGTCCGCCAGTAAGGTGCCTCAGGATGTGCCGGCGCCTGAAATTCTGACTGTGGAGGAAGAGAACACCACTCGACACACGGTGTCCTTCGCGAATCCACTGACGAGTGTTCAGCAGCCTTCCCTCTTCACGACGCACCACGTCCCAGAGGACCAAGCTGGTGCAGCGAAGGAGGCAATACGCCAGGCGGGACTCATGATGGAGCAGCTGAGGACCATCCGGGATGCGAGCCAGGCAGCTTATGACGCCAGCTCTGCCCTCCAAAGCAATGTCCAGGTCAGTCGACTACTGTTTGTTCTGTTGGATATGCTACCAGAAACTTTTCTTTTCCGGGATTTATATTAGTCACCCACTGGGTGTGTCGAATAAACTCCGTGTTAGCGGGGGCACGCTGAGTGCACCCGCTGGGTGTAGTCCCCAAGGCTAAGGTCGACTGCTGGCAGTCGGCCTTAGGCTTTATGATGTCAATCTTTCTGTCAGTCGATCGGTCGACTGGATTTCACAAACCGGTGGGGGCACGCTGAGTGCACCCACTGGGTGTAGTCCCCAAGGCTAAGGTCGACTGCTGGCAGTCGGCCTTAGGCTTTTATAATGTAAGTCTTTCTAACAGTCGACTGGTCGACTGGATTTCACAAACCGGTGGGGGCACGCTGAGTGCACCCACTGGGTGTAGTCCCCGAGACTGTGGTCGACTGCTTGCAGTTGATCACAGTCTTAGAGAATGCATCTCGCACACTTTTTTTTTTTGAGGTCGACTGGTCGACTTTGTCTTCAACAGGATTAGTGGGGGCACGCTGAGTGCACCCACTGGGTGTAGTCCCCGAGACTACGGTCGAATGCTTGTGTTCGGCTGTAGTCTTAGAAACGTGTGTTTTTCCCTTTTTCACTCGGAAGTGAATTACACTTGACGTTTAGTCGATTGGTTCTTCGCAGAACTCCTGTGATCTTGTGGCTCGCTACTCAGAGCTGGAACAAAAACATACTCAAGTCGAGCTGAGCTTGAAGCTGGTTCAGGAGAAGCTGACAAAGGCAAAGGAGGAGACCGAAGGTATGTTTGGTGAGACCCTGACGACTGCTTTTCCCCTTGCTTGTTTCGGCATCTGATCTCGCTGTAACTTGCAGGTAAGGTAAGGGAGGCCCAGCAGAAGAAAGACCTTGAGCTAGCTGAAAAGATCAAGCTTGCTGACGAGAAGTTAGCTTCAGTCACCAAGCTCGAATAGGACAATACCAATCTGAAAACTGCTCTTGGGATTGCCAACAAGGAGGTCAGTCGACTGAGAACTGACAAAGCTGCCCTGACCGACCAAGTCAGCAAATTGACTGAGAAGAAAACTGAACTGGAAGCCTTCCTGAGTGGCCTTGCCAAGAAGCTGTTTCTTATGCTTGAAGGTAAATCTCCATGTTTGGCAAATATTTCCAATTGTGGCTTTTTCCATTCGACTATCTCCTTGACTTAGTGATCACGCTTGCAGAATTTTGTCAAAACTTTGAAGAAGAAACCAGCCGACTGGAGCAAAACCTTGACCCCGTCAATTCTCCGGTGAACGACGAAGTTGCCATGGATGTCTTCCGACTGGAGTCTCGTGTTGCAGCTGTCGTGGACTATCTCGCAAGGCTGAAGGCCGCCACATCTCGCATCGACTCGACGCTCTGGCCTGAGGAGACACTTCAGAATGACCTTGAGTCGCTGATGGCCCGCTTGAACACGATCCCTGGTCGAGTGCAGGAGTGGAAGAAGTCCTCGGCTCGGTGTGGCGCAGATGTCGCTCTGTGTCTGGCCCGAGTCCACTGCAAAGATGCACGAGAGGAGAAGCTGGCAGCCCTTCGGGTGGCCAATACCAAGAAGCACGACTTCAGGTCCTTTATGGAGACTTTCCTTGCAGCTGCCACTCGGATCGCCGACGGAATTGACCTAGATGAATTTGTTGCACCTTCCAGCCCTCCACAGGAGGAGTAAAAAACTTCTTTTGGCTCGACGCTTTAAATTTGCCTCGGTATGCCGAGTGGAATTGTAACCGACAAACCTTAACAGGCTTGACGCCTGAGCACTTTCGGTTCCTTTAGATATCGATTCAAACTTGAATTTGGCGCTTGAATATGATTGCCTTCGGCTCAAAAATGTCTTCTGCAGGTTCAAAGCGAGGCGCCTTTTCTGCAATCGACCTATTCTTTGGTCCACTTAGGCGAGCACTGGGCTGCAGCTAAGCCTCCGAGTGAGAGGGTTGTTCTTCACTCGGTAGGATTTTTGTAACTTAGGCGAGCACGAGGCTGCAGCTAAGCCTCCGAGTGGAAGGCTGGCTTACCACTCGGTAGGATTTTGATAACTTAGGCGAGCACGAGGCTGCAGCTAAGCCTCCGAGTGAGAGGATTGCTCTTCACTCGGTAGGATTTTGATAACTTAGGCGAGCACGAGGCTGCAGCTAAGCCTCCGAGTGAGAGGATTGCTCTTCACTCGGTAGGATTTTGATAACTTAGGCGAGCACGAGGTCGCAGCTAAGCCTCCGAGTGGAAGGCTGGCTTACCACTCGGTAGGATTTTCACAACTTAGGCGAGTGCTTGGACTGCAGCTAAGCCCCCGAGTGGAAGGCTGGCTTACCACTCGGTAGGATTTTGATAAACTTAGGCGAGCACGA